>NW_017671628.1:237116-269872 GCF_001879085.1 Nicotiana attenuata | reverse complement strand
CCCAGCGTGGGCGCGGTAGGACCGCGGCAGGCGACGGGAACTTAGGGACTGAAGTGCAAATTCCGGAATTCTTAGCCCAAAACCCTATTTAAATACTAGAACTCGCCCAAATAAGGCATGTAATATTTTTTGAGAGTACTTTGGCAAGGAAAACAAGTGTGAGAGATCACCCAAAACATCATTAGTCTATTCTTCTTTATTTTCTTGCAATTTATGATTATGAATCTTTTAGTATTTGATTTTCCCATTGTCATGAGTAGCTAAAAACCTTAATCTAAGGTTTTGGTGGAACCCGTTGGGAATAACTTGGTTGTTTTATCAATATAATTAGATTTGGTTGTTAATCTCTATTTGTTCATCTATATTTTGATTGTGGATTAGTTGAAAGGGCCCTCAATTATCCGTTCCTATTTATTATGTATCTTCTTGAGAGAGAGTGCATATTTAGGTGATTGTATGAACAACATCACTCCCGGAGTATAGACGAGAGTCATAACCGAGGGTTTAGGGGTTGGATTAGAGATAACAAAACCCCGGGTGCAATCTAAGTGAATCGTATTGTGCAAGTAGCTAGCGTAGCTTGAGAAAGTGCGTCTAGTAGATTATTATAATTACTTGAGAAAGAATTATGATAGATGGAGAGTTCATGATTGTCAAAGATAGCTAAATCATAGTTATAGGACATATACAACCAAGGAAAGTACCAACGGGGGAAACCATTGCCTTAGACTTTATTTCTACTCTTTACACATCAAGTTTAGTTAATTTTCAGTTGTTAATTACTTTCAATCTTAGTTGTTAGAAAATCAACCATTGTGAATCAAAAAGTTTGGGGAAACAGATTGTGTGAATTTAGTAAATCTGACAGTAGTGATTGATAGGTTAGTTCCATGTGGTTCGACTCTGGGCAATAATACTCAGATTATATTTGCAACGCCCGCATAGTCTTTTGTGAGACTTAGTTGAGCGTGATCAAATTTTGGCGCCGTTGCCGGGGAATTAACGGTGTTATCAATTACAATTGAAAGAAATACAAAGATTCCAAGTGTAATCCGTTTTCTCTTTACCAATCTTTACATTGAAATTCTAACGGTTGAAATCTTGTGGAAAGCAGGTGTATGCCTAGAAATTCTTCGAGGACTGGAGAACTAATAGAAGGACTCTCAGACCCCGAGAAAATATTCAGGGCATTGAACCGTGACAACAAAGGACTTCAACAAACTAAACCAACGAACCATCCCGAATTTGATATGGGTGACGTGAACAACGCCAACGGAAACAACAGGAATGAGCAAGTTGACCTGGAAGTCAGGGGAGTGGCACCTCTTGTGCCAGAGGCTGCACTTTATGACTGGCACAGCCTACAGCTGACAATCTGGCCACTGCCATAGCTGTGCCTGCAATTCAAGCGGAGACATTCCAAATCACCAACAACATGCTGCATTTGCTGCAAAATAAGGGATTGTTCTCTGGGTCAAGCATTGAAGACCCGCAACAACACTTGAAAAATTTTCTGTCAATTTGCATGACCCAAAGGCAACCCAATGTAACCCCTGAAGCTATCAAATTGCTCTTGTTCCCATTCTCAGTAACCGGGGCAGCTCAGACTTGGTTAAATTCGCTCCCTATCAACTCTATTACCACTTGGGAGGAATTAGTCAAGCAGTTTCTGAACAAGTTTTATCCGCCTAACAAGACTGCACAGCAAATTGATGCCATATTACAGTTTAGGCAGCAGTCCACGGAGTCCTTGCAGGAAACTTGGGAGAGATTTAAAGGGATGCATGTGAAGTGTCCTCATCATGGCATTCCGGATCAGATGCTTGGCTAGAGATTCTACATGGGTTTAACTGACAACTTGAAGGCTAATGTGGATGCTTCAGCTAGGTGCGTTCTTAAGCAAAACATTCGCCGAGTGCAAAATTCTTCTCGATAAGATGTCACAAAATGCAGGGTGGATGACTAGAGGTGCAACACTAGCACCCATAATACATTCCGTTCCATTGGATCCCAATAATTCACAAGAAGAAAACATGGCCACACTCCTATCCCAGATGAGCTTACTGACAAAGAAGATTGATGAGATGGGTACAAAACAGGTGCACATTGTTGATACAACGAATGGAGGATTATGTACACCATGTATTAATCAGTCATATGTTTGTTCATGGAGCGGAGAAGGCGAAAACCAAGGGGTCCGGGAAGATATGAACTATGTCAACAATTATGGTGGCCAGAGACAAGGAGCACAACAGTGGAGACCACCACATAATCAGCAGTCCAGGCCTAATATGCAGCAGCCTGGGGGTATGCACCCTCAAAATATTCCATGCACCATTGGGAGTTATGCCTTTGCAAAGGCATTATGTGATTTGGGAGCCAGCATAAATTTGATGTCGCTGGCTATATACACCAAATTGGGCATCGGCAGGGCCAGGCCGACTTCGATGCTACTCCAGCTGGCTGATCGCACTGTGAAAAGACCTACAAGTATTCTTGACGATGTGCTGGTGCAAGTGGGGAAGTTCGTGTTCCCTGCAGACTTTGTGATTCTATATTGTCAGGTGGATAAGGAGATACCCCTTATTTTGGGGAGACCATTTTTAGCCACCGGGAGAGCACTGATAGATTGTGAAACTGGGGAGCTTAAAATGAGATTGAATGATGAAGAAGTCATATTCAACGTTCAACAATCAATGAGGAGACCCAGCGAATATGCAAATTGCTCTCTAGTGGAAGCAGTTGATGTAATTCTGCAAGAGGATGATAGGGCCCTGACTGTGGGGGACCCATTGGAGGCATGCTTGACAAACTTAGACGAAATGGATGGCGAGGGGTTAGCTGAATGGGTAATGGCATTGGAAGGCCGAGGATTTTGGTCAAAGGAACCTCAGTTCGAGTCCCTGGAGCTGGAGAAAAGGGTCACTCCTCCAGCCAAGCCATCAATAGAGGAACCACCCAAGTTGGAGCTGAAACCACTCCCAGATCATCTCAGGTATGCATTTATAGGCACTGATTCGACTTTACATGTTATTATATCATCCTGTCTGCTAGATGTGCAGGTAGAGCAGCTTTTGCAGGTACTAAAGGATAACAAGACGGCCATTGGTTGGACCATGGTAGATATAAAGGGTATTAGCCCAGCTTTCTGCATGCATAAGATTCTCCTGGAAGAAAGGCACAGACCTTCCAGGGAACACCAGCGAAGGCTGAATCCTAACAGAAAGAAGTTGTAAAGAAAGAGGTGATCAAATAGTTAGATGCGGGAATTATTTTCCCCATCTCTGATAGTAATTGGGTCAGCCCTGTCCAGTGTGTCCCGAAAAAGGGGGGTATGACTGTTGTGAAAAACGACAACAATGAGTTGATCTCAACTCGTACAGTCACAGGGTGGCGAATCTGCATGGATTACCGGAAATTAAACACCGCCACCCGCAAGGACCACTTTCCCTTACCCTTCATTGATCAAATGTTGGACAGGCTGGCTGGNCCTTGATGAAATGAGTCAACCCTTGATGCTCTCGTGTCATATTTGATCCATAGTTCTTAAAAGTTTAAAAATGTGTTAATGATGCATTCGTATTGAGGGCAATTGTTAGTCCCAATTGATGCGTGATGAGGCTTCCTTAGGATAAGCTGGAATTACTTGGATGTTTCCTTTTTAGGGGTGGGTCTTCTTTTATTTGCTTGAGGACAAGCAAAGGTTTAAGTTTGGGGGAGTTGATAACTGTGATTTTAACACGTTTTATGCCCACACTTGCCTATGCTTTATGTATGAATTGTCATAAAATAGACCCAGAATGCTTACAAAGTGCGCTTGATTGCAGATTTGAGCGAAAAGATGACAAAAGTGAAAATCGGCTCGAAACGGAGTGAAACCTGCTCAAGTGTCAAAAATCATTAAAGTGGGGACAAGAGGACCTAGCGCGGACCGCACTGATTTGCTACGCGGCCGCGCTAGGAGATTCAGAGGGTATACATTTCAAGGGTTTCCATGCGTGGTCAGCGCTCCTTTCTACGCGGTCAGCGCTGGTGTCCACGCGGTCGCGCTTCATTGTTGTGCGATCCACGCCCATTAGCCTGCGCAGCCGCGCTACCTCTTTGTGCGGTCCGTGTCCCCAGCTTCAGAAGTGAGTGATCGAAGGCCAAGACCCCTACGCGGCCGCGCTGCATTTCTGCGCGGTCCGCGCCAGCCCCGCAGGGGTATTTTTGTCCAGTTTTTCTAGCCTAATATAAATAGAATATTTTATTATTTCTAGGTTAAGTTTTAGACATCAGATAGCAGCAGCACTCGTGAGACTCAAGTTTTAGCCTATTTTGGGCATTTTCATCTTGTTTTATCGTGGATTCTTGTAGATTAACATTCTAGTTAATTAATATGTTGATTTTATCTTCTACTTCTTCAATTTCTGTTGCTATTATGTCTAGCTAAACCCATTACCTAGGGTTGTGGCTCAACCCTAGTGTGGGTAATTAATGGGTGTGATTGTTTAGTGCTTGAATGATGTTGGGTGTTTGATATTTGGGTTAATTTTATGTTTTAACTAGGATTTGGTGGTTGCAAACACTAAGTCTAGCTTAGTGGGTCTTGACTCTTCTTGAGAAAGAGTGTCTATGACTCCAAAATTAACCCAACAAGGAATTGGGATGGACCCATGAGAATGGTAGTCCCAATTAACGGGTAAAACCTCGAGAGAGTAATTACCCAACTTGAACCCTAAGTTGCTTGGCTTGTTAGCCTACCCAATTGGTCTCGAGAGAGTCAATAGGGCAAAATCACTCTTTCTACCGAGAGGTGTGAGAGTGAGTGCAATCGTGCAACGGTTATAGCATAAACCCCATAATCATCATTCTTGTATTAGGAATCTCTACCCGTTAGTTGACCACCTAGGTAAATGCCACGACCCTAGTGCCTTTCTCTATCTTGCATACAACCTAGAATTAATATCTTAGCATAATTTAGTTATAATTAGTAGTTGTTAAATTGTAGTTGATAATCATAAAAACCCAAAAATGATAGAAGATCAATTAGAAGCAAACACGCATTTCTAGGCTAAGCAAATATCCAACTCCCTTTCTAGCTCCCTGTGGAAATTGACCCCGATACCACTATTGGGTAAAAGTATTAGCGCCCACTCTTCCTAAGGTTGAGTCCGCTGCGCGATAATCACTGGCTAAATATGATGTGCACCACAAAGTGGCTACGCCCTACCATCCGCAGACTAGTGGGCAAGTTGAAGTGTCCAACAGGGAGATTAAGAGTGTATTAATGAAAACTGTGAACGCAACCCGAACGGATTGGGCAAAGAAGCTGGACGTCGCACTCTGGGCCTACAGAACTGCATTCAAAACGCCAATAGGTATGTCACCATACAAGTTGGTGTTTGGAAAGGCCTGTCATCTACCTGTGGGGTTAGAACACCGTGCTTGGTGGGCATTAAAACAATTAAACATGGATCCCGAAGCAGCCGGACAAAATCGACTAATGGAGCTGCACGAGCTAGAGGAATTTCGGTATCAAGCCTTTGAGAGCACGAAGATTTACAAGGAACGGATGAAGAAAATGCATGATAAGCACATCGTGGACAGAGACTTCAAACCCGGTGATATGGTATTATTGTACAACTCAAGGTTGAGATTGTTTCCGAGTAAGTTGAAATCCCGATGGTCAGGGCCATTCCGAGTCGTGCAAATGTTTGCTAGTGGAGCTGTGGAGATTGAATCAAAAGACGGGACGAACAAATTCTCCGTCAATAGACAAAGGTTGAAACACTATCTTGGATCAGCTGACGAAAAAGGGGATACAGTGGTGTCACATTTCAAAGAACCCCAATACGAAAACAAGGAGTAGGAACTCCACTATTTGCGTCGTGCCGCGACGTTAAATCAGGCGCTGCGTGGGAGGCAACCCACGAATTGTTGTAAGTGTAATGTATAACCGTATATATATAAACAAAATAAAAAAAAAGTACCAGAAAAACGCCTTGACCGCGGTCCCGACGTAACAGCGGCCGGACCGCGGTCAAACAAGCCCTCTGAAGTTTTCCCACCACGGTCCAAGCGTGGCCGCGGTAGGACCGCGGTCAAACCACATCTCTAAACCTGGTCTACCGCGGTCCCAGCTTGACCGCGGTAGCCCACAGACGGGCCCAGTCAGGTAAGTTTTCTGAATTTTTCAATTTTTTTTCTTTCTCTTTTATTCCCCCCACCCCCTTCATTAACCTTTCCCCACCCATCATTACCCACTCCAACCACACGACCCTCACCCCCCTTTCTCTCATCTTTTCCCCTCTCTTCTTCTTCCTCCCCAAGCCCTAACCTCCATGCTTCCCCAAATTTCTTCTTCTTCAACTCTCTCATCTCATCTACAAGGTAAGCTTTCTTCTTTCCTCTTTTCTTTTCTTCAAATAGTTAGTGTAAATTAGTTTCTTAACCCTAGATTTTGTTGTAATATATAAATTGTATCTTTTTCTTTGTTTTTTCTTTTTAATTGATTATTTTAGCCATGGTGGATGCTTAGATGTTGGGTTTCATGATGATTAACTTGTGGGGAGGGATTTGTAGTGTTTTTTGAGACCTAACTATCATTTTTAGGGCAAAGTGTGGTGGTTGGGCCTATATGGCCGAAAATTTGGGATTTGTTATAGTTTTTGGAGCACTTTGTGCTCATTGTAATTGGTTGTGGTGGTGGTGGTTGAAATATTTCACTGATGAAAGGTTGGGTATGGTATAGTAGGAGAGGTTGCCATGTTGATGGGGGTGTGAAGTAATCGTAGTATGGGTTGCTAATTGGAGCCACTTAGCAATTGGGTATTTTGGCCTTGTTGACTAATGATAACTGTTTAGTGCCAGCGGGTGGCAAAGTCTGAGTAACCATTCGCATGGCCCAGTTTAGGATGTATTTGATAGTTGACCTATCTTGTTGCAGGTATTATGGCACGAAAGAGGCACAAAGGCTCGGCTAGTACTTCCCAAGGGCCCACATATGATGAAACTAGGTTCCAGTCTCCGGGGGCTGAGGATGCATTCCATGCGAAAGCCACAAAGACCTTCGTCCCGGAGATTGTTGTGGATAGGGCTGCCCTCCGCATAGAAATCCTAGCCATGTATGAAGAGATACGGCGGAGGGAGATGGAATTTTTGTTTGAGGAGCCCGAAACAGCGAATCCAATGCTAGCACGGGAATTCTATGCAAATTGCACGGTGCATTTTAGCTGGGAGGTATTTGTGCGTGGCAAGGTGGTGGATGTTTCCATTCTTAAGATTCAGCAGGTTTTGCAGTTGCCCCAATTCAGAGGTGATGTTGATCATTACCACGACGCTCATGGGGTTAATTGGGATACCTTGATTGAAGCAATCTGCCAGAATGGCCAACCAACTTGGATACAGGAAAACATCACCCTCCACTCCAAGTCCTTCACTCACGAGGCCAAGTGCTGGTTCAATATCATTTGCAGCCGCTTCCTGCCCACAAGCAACTCTACCGATGTCAACCACCGAAGGGCTCTACTGGTATGGTGCTTTGTCACAACGCGTGACTTTGATGCGGCGCAGCTCATTGGTGATGAAATCATCCTCCGATCCTCGCTGCAGTCTAAGGGGTTTTATTTTCCCTCATTGGTGACTAGATTGTGTCTGCTCAAGGGCGTTCCCACTTTGCCTACTGATGGCACATTGCCCTCAAGGATACCCTTCAGAACTTCTAGGAACAACGTGGGCAGAGATGCGCCCGCGACCATAGATATTGATGATGAGGAGGAAGACTAAGCACCAATGGCACCCTCCAGGAGGTCATATGACAGAGCTGGATCTTCCCGGCATTCCCACAATGGAGCCGGACTCTCTAGATCACAATCCACCCGGCCTATGCTACGTTCAGTGGAGGAGGAGCTCGTGGACCTTCGTACCTCGGTGGATGGCCTGCATGTGAGGATGGATGCTATGTCTCAGCGCCATGCCAGGTCGGAGAATCGCATGATCGCGTGGTTCCGTGCATTGGGAAGAGCTTGTCATGTGGACCCCAGCACCGTCTCCGATTCCGACTGATGCTCAGGGAAGTCTTCTTACCCTTTTGCTCTTTATTTTTGTATGACATGGGGACATGCCATGATTATAAGTGTGGGGTGGGAGACTTGTTGTTGTGATGTGTTGTATTGTACATATTAAACATGTTGTAATTTTATAACTGACTTGGCCCAATGACGGACACTTGTCGACGGGTCTCTTGAGGGTCAAAGTCGGTTGTTAAGGGGTAAAGGACTCTTCCTGAGGACGGACCACGTGGACAGTACTCTTGAGGGAAGTAGTCCATGTAGATATATTTTTTTTATTTATTTTATTTTCTTTTCTCTTTTTAGGTAATGTAGTAATTCCCCCTTGGTTTTTCTTTTGACCATGGTTCTTTTCCAAGGGCTTTTTCTTGAACCGGTTTAGGTAGATTTTTTTTTAGGACTCTGAAGACTCTCTTAGATTAGGAGGGGTAAGGGCAGGAATCCACCCTTTTGATGTATACACCTGCTAACAACTAAACGAACTTGAGAGTGCGACGTCTAGGCTCATGTGTAGACTCATAAATTGTGCCTTAATTGTGTACACCTTGTCTTGCTTGAATACTCATGTGAGTGTGTTGACAAACTAATTCGGAATGAGTTTCATGCCAAGTGTGTGTGAGGAAATACCTATATTCTGTGCTTGCATGCGATACCTAGAACTTGCCCGGTGTGTTTGCAAAGTGAAATAGAAGTTGTGTGGTCTTAGAGATGATTGAGGCATTTCTTTCTGTAGCCGGTCTAATGATGAATCCACCTGTACATATCACCATAGTTAACCCCTTTGAGCCTAAAGCTTGTTTCTTTGATAACCTTGTAATAACCTACATCCATGTGTTGAATAGCTTGACTGTTTGACCCTCTGCCTCCTAGAAGCACTTGAATTGTTAAAGATCATGTAAAAGTCAAAGTGTGGGATGATAAGGGAGTAAGAAAAGGATCAGGAAATACTGAATGGTGCAATGGTAAGTTTAAAAAATATGTATATATTGAAATATAGAAGAAGGACCTTGCAAATAGGTGGTCCTAAAGTAGTGAATGGCAAGAAAAGCCAGTTGCACCTAGAAAAGCAGGGGTAGCTTATGAAACAAGTGTGGAAGGATGACTGGGCTGAACATGGAAATCGGAATAAAGGAAGAATGTATTAAAAGTGCTTAGGGAGGTTAGTCACTATATCCAAATATATCCTACCCGTCCCTTAGCCTACATTACAACCAAATAAAGACCTCTTGATCTTAGACTAAAACAACTCGATTAGTAGAGTATTACGCTAAGGGCAAGCTTATGGTGTATCTGTGTGGCATATGAATGTTCTTTGCTGAGAGTGAGTGAATTCTTTCTATCTAAAGTTCGTTTGTGCTTGATTCTATATGTGTGGAACTTCTCTCAATTTATTGATGTGAGGGCATGTGACTCAGGAAGAAACAGCAAGTTTTCACCTCTGTAGAGTAACTAGAGTGAGCATGTGTGTGGCATGGCATTGGAGTCTGCATCTGAGGTGTGACAGTTGCACTGCTTAGGTTGTTCTTTCATAATGGCGGGTGTGACATAAATTGGGTAATTCGTTGAGCGATTAGGCATAGAAGTGTGGTTTAAATTGCTCGAGGACGAGCAAAGCTTTAAGTGTGGGGTGTTCCCTTCAATGAATGCTGATTGGGAATGTCCAATCAAACCATCAAGAAAAGTCTTGATTCTTCTAGTGATGACTTTAGAGATAATTTTATACAATGTGGTACAACATGCAATAAGCCTATAGTTCTTAACTGTTGAAGGTGTTGGAACTTTAGGTACTAGGTGATGGTTGTGATTGCTCAGGGGTAGAATGTTTGCTGTAATTATTCTTATGCTGCTAATGGTAGAATTTGGATTCTGTGGAGAGCACATATACAACTTCAGATTATTCAAACTATAGATCAATTCATCCATTGTCTAGGGGAGGGTACCAGAACTCAATTTACAACACATCTCAGTATCATATATGCCCAGGATGATGTCCAACAAAGGGAGACTTTATGGAAGGATCTCAAATAGATAAATATGAAGGCTCATCTCCCATGGCTACTTAGTGGAGATTTTAACAATGTTCTATCTTCTTCTGAAGATAGAATAGGGTCCCCTGTAACCATTGTTGAAACACAAGGATGCGATTGATTCGTTGCATCTTACTCCCCTTAGAGCTAAAGGGCGGCACTTCACTTAGACAAACAAACAAGGAACTGGTTCAAGAGTGTATAGCAATATAGATTGGGCTTTGGGAAACTATCAATGGATACAACAATATGGTCATGTGGAGGCAGATTTCTTGAATCCTTCAATTTCTGATCATTCCACTATCCTATTCAATTCTGGTGGATAGAAACTATTACATCCTAAACAATTTTGTCATACCCCGACCCTGGGCCTGGACGTAACACGACACCTAGTGCTTGACTACATGCGACCGAGCGAACTAACTGGCCGGCTAAACCAACATGTAATATCATAACATATTGAATGCGAAAGATAAGCTAACACATGCTGATATACTGAAAGTCTAAATGATATAAATCAAGTGCGGAAACACTAATAAAATTCTAAAACATATATGTAGCAAGCATTGCTTAACATGAAAAGCCTGCGACTCTATCTAACTATTACTCTAGTCTATGAAACCTCTAATGAAGTACAGAAAATACTAATTGTCTGTAAATACTGAAAGACGGTAAAGTATTTTTATGCCTCGAAAGAACTAGGGCTCACCAAATAGCTAGTACGAAAATTCTAGCGCTATGAATCATCAACGTGTAAATCATTACCTGCATCGTGAGATGCAGGCCGGGCAAAAGGGACGCCAGTACATTTGAATTGCACTAGTATGTAAAGTAATTGAAAGAAAGAACTGTAAATGATGAAACGAAAACTGAGCTAATAACTGAGAACTGATAACTAAGATAATAACTGATAACTGAAATGATAGCTGATAGCTAATAATGATAACCGATAACTGAAAAGAACAAGGAAGTAAGGATATGAATACTCCTTCTTCTAAATGATGAACCACCTGTTTATCTGAAAAAACTACGGCTTCGCGCCTAATATATATGTGTACAATCTACGGCCTCAAGCCGAAGTATACGTATACATAACTACGGCCTCAGGCCAAAAATGCATAAAGCATAAACTACGTCATTAGGCCCAAACATGCATAAGACATAAACTACAGGCTCAGGCCCAAACATGCATAAAGCATAAACTACGACATCAGGCCCAAATGCGGGTGGTCAATTTAGGGATTTAAATTTAGGAATTGAGAATCTTACTGCAATATGTGATGCTGAAATACTGAATCATATTGAGTTACATGATATTGAATAGGACTGGACTGAGACATGTATTCTTGAACTGATTATGAAAAATGAAACTTCAATTGTTTATAACATGATGAGTAATCTAGACTGAGACTTATGGAAATCAAACCCAAGTCTATATTGATTACGCACTGAGCTCACAACGGTCAGAATGAAAGTCATGAACGAGTCATGAATCTAGAGAATGGAAGTTCTGCAACTATTCAAGGAACTAGGCTTAACTATATTTCTGAGGCAATTAGAAACGTTGTAAAAAAAACATAGTGTAGGGAGAATTATTAACATTCCTAAACATAGATAGTTAGCCTCACATACCTTAACTTCCTGCTCTTGAGCATAATACAATGTTTTACAACCCTTTCAACTTTAATCCATAGCAATACAAGTCAAAGAGATTTCGTATTAGCAATAATACTCGTGTTTTGGTCACTTAGGCATTTTATCAAACACTTGGGCATAAAGCTTCATAGCCCTCATTAATGGTGTTTCTACACCCAACAAGCCATTCTCTTGCTCCTAGATAAATTCTGAAATCTCAAATTTCTTATAATCAATATCATTCTTCATCATTCATAAAATAAACAACACCCTTAATCAATAATCAACAATCCCAAACCTATAATCTTTAATGATTTTTTATCGAACCCATCAACTCATATCTCATGAACTTAGAGTCTATAACATTAATCCAATTCCATAATCAATTAGAGAATGCAGATATTACCTTTTGACATTCAATCCTCATGAATTCGAGTTCAAGGGTTTCTTCTCTCAATAATGTCCTAATCGAATATCTAATGATTTGAAGGGTTTACCCATGTTAATAAGGTGTTTCACAATTGAAATTAACTTAGAACTCACCTTCGATGGTAGAAGGACCTTTGAGGAGTTAGGTTCTTGAGAGCTTCCCTTTCTAGAGCAAGATTTTGTGTTTTCGGGTGTGAGGGACGAGGTGGGTCTTATAAAACGGCTTTCACAGGTGCCCCCACGCAGATGAAGGTCCAACCGCGTACCTAAACGTGTATCAAAGGCAGTGGCACTTCCACAAGTGCGCGGCCACGCACGGGAACAGCTGAGCGCGCAAATGAGCGCGCAGACTGTGCAAATCCACTAAAATGAACATAACTTTTTGTACAGAAATCTGTTCGGGCTCCACAATATATCATTGGAAAATTATTTCAAAGGGATACAACTTTCATGATTTGAGTTTTCTCAAATTCCTAACAGAAATTAATGAAATCTGGCGGAAAGATAGACCTTTCACAAACTTATTCGATTCTTTTCGAATCTTATGCACCTCACTCTTCGTCTTGATTCAAAAACAACTATTTCCACCCATAATCATCTCAATAGGTCTTTATATTTCTAAGATGTAGCATTAATACTCATTTAATACATCCCCACCTAGTCTGAATTTATAGAGTGTTACATTATCTCCCTCTTGGGATCATTCATTCTCGAATAATTGTCCTGACTGTAACTAAGGCTAACTCTGGACCTTAAAGTTAAACGGGTCCGGTGGAAACATGTTAACACTGAACTATCATGAAAACATGCATACTAAACTAAGTGAATATGTGATTACTGAACTGTTGAGATATTGAACTGAATGTCTACTGAACTGACTGAATACTGAAAGACATTGAGATTATAATGCAAGGTCTGAATGAAAAGGTTAGTTACCTTCAATATTTCTCCAAAGCCCGCTATCATATCATAACACAAGCCTCACATGGCATCATAATGCGCATAATATGAACCATGCACGTGAATACCGGTCTACCATGGATACGTGAATACTAAGCTAACATGGATATATGAATAGTGCATTGGCACGATTATTTGAGTACTGAACTGACATCAATATCTGTGTACTAAGCTGGTATGAATATCTGAGTATTTGACTGGCATGAGTATTTGAGTATTAAATTGACGTGAGTATCTGAGTACTGAATTGATATGAATATCTAAATACTGGAAACTTGAATTTTATAACATGACACGTGAAATACTGGTGTACATCCGGCAATTCTGGTGGCAACCCTAACTCATAAGCAACTTGTTCGACCCTTTGTAGGATCATATATGGCTCGATGTATCTGGGACTGAGCTTTCCTTTCTTCCCAAATCTTATAACACCTTTCATAGGCCAAACTTTCAGAAATACCCAATCATCAACTTGAAACTCTAGGTCTCTATGTCGTACATCTGAATAGGACTTTTGGCGGCTCTGAGCCGTCTTCAAATGCTCTTGAATCAACTTGACTTTATCCATAGTCTGATAGAACAAATTTTGTCCCAATACCTCTGCTTCGCCAACTTCGAACCAACCAATTGGCGACCTACACCTTTGCCCATACAGAGCTTCGTACGGTGCCATCTTGATATTAGAATGACAGTTGTTATTATAAGCAAACTCAATGATAGGTATGTGATCATCCCAATTACCTTTAACATCAAGGACATATCCTCAAGTGTTTGAACAATACGCTCTGCCTGGCCATCCTTCTGAGGATAAAAAACTTGTGCCTACTCCTTTTGGAAAGGACTTCTAAAAGTTTGTTGTAAACTGAGCACCACGATATAAAATGATGGACAACGGAATCCCATACACTCGGACGTCTTGGATATACAACTTGGCATAATCCTCTACTGAATTTGTAGTCTTCACTAGCAAGAGGTGAGTTGACTTGGTAAGTCGATCTACAATCATCCAATCAAATCATGCTTTCAAAATAAGCGAGATAATCCTATTATAAAGTCCATATTTACCATCTCCACTCAAGAATATGCCGTAGACACTTGGCCAAAAAGTCTACGGCTACTTTTCCATGTCGTTCCACCAATAAATTTGAGCATGATACATCTTTAGGGAACCTTGGTGGATAGAATACCTGGATGTATGGACTTCAACATGATCCTCCTTCTCTAAGTCCATCTATGTCTGGAACACACAATCTGTCTTGGTACCTCAAAGTACCATCATCTCCCCCTTGTTCAAAATCCATTTTCTTATGCTTGTGAATCCCCTCTATCAGCTGTAACAAGTAGGGATCATCAAACTGTTTCTCCTTCACTTCGTCTACTAAGGAAGTACAAGTCCTATTCTGGACAACAACTCCACCAAGTCAAACTTTTAGCTTGGGTAAGCGGTGAACTTCTTTCACCATAGTTCTCTTATCTGCCTCAGTCATGAAAAATAATTCCCATACTTTATTATCTTCTCTGTTTTTTTAGTATCACATGATAACTATTCAGATTTCAAATCTCCAACTGGACTTACTGCCGATTTTCATATCTCTCCCTTAGACCAAAGGTTAAGGTCTTATACGAGCAAATCTTTCTCTTTTGTTGGGATCCGAACAAATTTCCTTACCTTCTGAAATTCTTTGCCCTTTATGTCAATGACGACTCATCTTTCGACCTACTTCCGAGCAATCTTTCTTACTAGGAAAAAACTAAATTGCTTACATAAACGGAAAGCTAATGCATTCACAACTATCATACACAATCTTAATACTTTAACTCTGTTCACACTGTCAATCTTGGGAAAACCTCTTTTCGATTACTCTTAAAGGCTATTCTTCTGTAGCTTGCTCTCTTACTACCTAGCTGGGTTTTTTCTTCCACTGTCACTGTACTTTGGGTTTAACTTAAAATCTTTGGATTCTAACACGCCTTCGGTGTTTCAAACGGTTACTCACTCACTAGTGTTAACCTGACTAAGTAAATCAAATCGTACCTCTAATAGCTCTGCTGAAATTGCTAATTCACTGTATCTACTCAAAACTCACTTACTATTCTTTTACTAACCACCTTCTAGAATCATGTTTTCTTGTTCTGCTTTGAATAATTAAAGTGAAGCATAAGGTTATTCCTAACTTCCCTCACCATCCGACCATATTCTACGGTTGCGTAGTATCATATTTTTTGAATTATGTACATGGATCACACTCAGAAAAATGTCATTTGTCTTAAACAAAATTGGAATCTCTAACCCCAAACTTTCTATACACTTTAAATCATATTAGACTATAAACATTCGGAGTAAATATTTAGTCACATAACCTGAGGGGAAGCTGTCATATCTTTTATCTCATAGTAATAGCTGCTTCTTATAGTAACTTACTAACGTGATACTTCCTAGTTCTAATCTGAATAAATCTGAATAGCTTAAAATCATTCCCTAAAAATTCAATATCGGCTGCTCTTGGTTCTCATTCGTAAATCATATATTCTTAGTCATATGCATGAGTCGTACGAAAAAAACATCTTTGGTAATAACAAATGTTTCTGGCTTCTAGGTATTTTTTTCATTAGGCTCTAGTCTGTCCAAAACTGTAACGATCAATTACATGCCCTATGCGGTTAAATTCTTAACCTGTTATATCGTGGAGTCTGACGTCTAAACTATCATCATCCCACCCATGGCTCCATTTCCAAGAATTAAAATAAAATTATTTTGTGAGGTAAACACATACAGATACACTACCATACACAAATTTTTACCATCATCTGACAAAACACTTTCTGCACCATCCGGCGAGTCTTGGGTCTTAATCCGGACCTAAAACAAGTTAAGATTTTTCTATAATCACCATTACTTACATTTTCTTTTAGCACCCATAGGCATCATTGTTTATTCACAAGTCACCAGAATTTGGATACGCTGTTGGAGATCTGGTAACTAAATAACTGAATATTGGCGGACTGAATAACCATAAACCTTCTAACTGAAAGACTTATAACTGGTAACTGAGGTAAACTGATAACCATAAAACATGATAACTGCTTTTGTACTTCCTGATAAGGTTATGCTCTAATCTGTACTACTATGTGTTACATCCTTTCAAGTCTCATTTCTTACCAACATGTACTCTATAATTACACATCAGTAAGAAATCCTCCTCTCCAGAACCTTGGGGTTTTCCTACCCGTAGCTTGGGCATTCGATACTTCTGGAATTCGATAGGAAGATAAGATTACCTATTGCTCTAAGCTTAATGGCACGATCTAGAGTAGAAAAAAATAAGATAATCCTAAATGTCTTGGTAGTTAACCATTTATATGCATGGCCGGCACATACATATAAAGGAAACTCCGAACACGACTTCATAAACTTCCTAGGACGCTTGAACTTAATGCTCTGATACCAACCTTTGTCACGCTCTGACCCTGGGCCTGGACGTAAAACGGCACCCGGTGCTTGACTACATGTGACCAAGCGAACCAACTGGCTGGCTAAACCAACATGTGATATCATAACATATTGAATGTGGAAGATAAGCTAATACATGCAGATATACTAAAAGTCTAAATGATATAAAATAAGTGCGAACTCTAAGAAAATTCTGAAACATATATGTAGCAAACATTACTTAACATGAAAGCATGCGACTCTATCTAACTATCACTCTAGTCTATGAAGCCTCTAATGAAGTATTAAAAACACTAATTGTCTGTAAATACTGAAATATTGTAAAGTAATGGTAATGCCCCGAATGAACTATGGCTCACCAAATAGCTAGTACGAGGATCCTAGCGTTCTAAATTGTCAACTTGTAAATCATTACCTGTATCGTGAGATGCAGGCCCCGAGCAAAAGGGACGTCAGTACATTTGAATTACACTAGTATATAAAGCAACTGAAAGAAAGAACTATAAATTCTGAAACTGAAATTGAGCTGATAACTGAGATGATAACTAATAACTAATAGCTGATAACTGATAACTGAATTAAACAAAGGAAGTAAGGATATGAATACTCTCTCTTTTGAATGATGAACCACCTGTTTATCTGAATAAACTACGGTCTCGGGTCCAATATATATGTGCACAAGCTACGACCTCAGGCCTAAATATACGTATACATAACTACGGTCTCAAGCCCAAAATACATAAAGCATAACCTACTACCTCATGCCTAAACATGCATAAAGCATAAAATACGGCCTTAGGCCCAAATACAGGTGGTCAATATTCAGGGATTTAAATTCAGGAACTGCGAATCATACCGCAATGTGTGATGCTGAAATACCGAATCATATTGAGTTACATGATACTGGAATACTGAATAGGACTAGACTGAGACATGTATTCTTGAACTAATTATGAAAACTGCAACTTCAATTGTTATGACATATTGAGTAATCTAGACTAAGACTCATGAGCATCAAACCCATGTCTATATTGATTACGCACTAAGCTCACAACGTTCAGAATGAAAGTCATGAACAAGTCATGAAGCTAGAGAATAGAAGTTACGCAACTATTCAAGGAACTAGGCTTAACTATATTACTGAGGCAATTAGTAATATTGTAAAAGAAACGTAGTGTAGGGAGAATTATTAACATTCCCAAGCATAGAGAGTTAGCCTCACATACCTTAACTTCCTGCTCTTGAGCGTAATACAATGTTTGCTAACCCTTTCAAATTTAATCTATAGCAATACAAGTCAAAGGGATTTCGTATTAGCAATAATACTTATGTTTTGATCACTTAGACATTTTATCAAACACTTGGTGGGAATAAAACTTCATAGCCCTCAATAATGGTGTTTCTACACCCAACAAGTCATTGTCTTGCTCCTAGATAAATTCTAAAATCTCAAATTTCTTATAATCTATATTATTCATCATCATTCATAAAATAAACAACACCCTTAATCAATAATCAACATCAACAACCCAAACCTATAATCATTCATAATTTTCTATCAAACTCATCAACTCATATCTCATGAACTTAGAGTCTATAATCATTAATTCAATGCCATAATCAATTAGAGGATACATATATTACCTTTTGACGTTCAATCATCTTGAATTCGAGTTCTAGGGTTTCTTCTCTCAACAATAATATTTCAATCGAATATTTAATGATTTAAAGGGTTTACTGATGTTACTAAAGTGTTGGAGAATTGAAATTAACTTAGAATCACTATTAGAACTCACCTTGGATGACGAGGGACCTTTGAAGAGTTAGGTTCTTGAGAGCTTCCCTTTCTAGAGCAGTTTTGTGTTTTGGGGTGTGGGGGACGAGGTAGGGGTTATAAAACGGCTTCCTGGGTGTGCCCCCACGCAGCTGAAGGCCCAACCGTGCACCTGAACACGCATCAAAGGCAGTGGCACTGCCACAAGTGCGTGGCCGCGCACGAGAACAGCTGGGCGCGCACATGAGCGCGCAGACTACGCATTATTCAGTAAAATGCACATAACATTTTGCACAGAAATCCGTTTGAGCTCCACAGTATATCATTGGAAAGGTATTTTAAAGAGATACAACTTTCATGTTTTTAGTTTTCTCAAATTCCTAACAGAATTTCATGGAATCTGGCTGAAAGATAGACCTTCCATAAACTTATTCGATTTTTTTCGAATCTTATGCACCTCACTCTCCGTCTTGATTCCAAAACAACTATTTTTACCCATGCTAATTCCAATAGGGCTTCATATGTATAAGATTTAACACTAATACTCATTTAATACATTCACACCTAGTCTGAATTTACGGAGTGTTACATATTTAGACTATACACAAATATCATGGAGCTTCCACAATTCCAGAGTATTATTCAGCAAGTGTAGCACCAGAATCATGATGGCACACCTATGGAACAGGTCTGGTGCAAGCTGAAGGTTATGAAGGTACGACTGCAAGCTTCTAATGGTTATATGGCTTCACATAAGCAAAAACTTTAGCAGACAAGAGAGAGACTGGTTATTGTTCAGGACCAGATACAACAAGATCCTTCAGCCCAAAACCTATTTGACCGAGAAAAAGGCATACTAGATGACATTGAAAAATGGAGTAATGTTGAGGAGCAAGTACTAAGAAAGAAGTCTAGGGCCTGTTGGATTGAGTGTGGTGATGTTAATACATAATACTTCCATGTTAAATGGAAGATCAGATCCAGCCAGAATAGTATAACCTATATAAAAACTAACACGAGAATGAAGGTGACTGATCCAAAACTGGTTGAGCAGGAATTTATTAGAGTATTTAGGTCCTTGATGGGTGACTGTGCTACTAAAATGCCTTGTGCAAACACAGCTATAATCAAGGATAGATCATGCTTAACTGTGCCACAACAGAGAGAGGCAGTAACTGATGAGGAAATCACTGTTGCAGTGTGGGACATGCCCAGGGACAAAGCACCAGGTATTGATGGGTTTCCAGTTGAATTCTTCGCTAGAAACTGGAACATAGTGAAGGAGGACATCTTTACAGTTGTAAAGAACTTTTTTACTACTTGTAGCCTACTCGGGATGATAAATACTGCAGCTAGTTGATTGATTTGAATCTAAATTTAGGTTAGACGATCTAAATAATTGAAGAGTTTTATGTTAGTTGTTCTTAAATTGCTCTAATTAGGAGTGGAAACTGGTGGGTCAGGTCGGATATGGTTCGGATCGAAAATGAGTAATAAAAAATAGATAAATTCTCCGACCCGACCCATATTTAATACGGATAAAAAATAGGTTAACCGGCAGATAATATGGGTAACCATATTATCCATGACTTTTTGCATATGATCACTTTTGAGAGAATTCTTAGTCTCCCTAACTTGAGGAACCCCCAATTTGAGGCTTTACAAATGTAAAAGTTAGACCCATTGGTTATCCAATGGTTACCCATTGGTTAATCATTTTCTAAATGGATAATATGGTTCTTATCCATATTTGACCCGTTTTTAAAAAAATCATTATCCAACCCATTTTTAGTGGATAATATGGGTGGTTAACTGTTTTCTTTTAACCATTTTGCCACCCCTAGCTCTAATATTGATACAGAATGCAGCCTTTGTTTCAGCTGCGAAATTCTCCATTTGGACAGTTCAAGCTATAATTAAAAGGAGAACTGAAAATAAAAGACTATCTCGACTGAAGAAACCCCTTTTCTATTTTTTGTTGGTATTGCTTCTATATTCGTAATGAGACAAATAGCCTGTTTGGCCAAGCTTTTAAAATTAGCTTATTTTGAGAAGTGTTTTTCTCAAAAGTACTTTTAAAAAAAGTGTTTCTGCTGAGAAGCAGTTTGTGTTTGGTTAATTAATTTGAAAAGCACTTTTGAGCAGTAATTAGTGTTTGCCAAGCTTTTGAAAATTGCTTATAAGTGTATTTTTCTCAAAAGTGCTTCTCAGAAAAGTGCTTTTGGAGAGAAACTACTTTTTTCTGCTTCTCAAAAACTGCTTCTGCTTCTCCTCAAAAGCACTTTTTTTTCCTTCCAAAAGTTTGGCCAAACACCTCAATTTTTGGCCAAAAGTGCTTTTGGCCAAAAAGCACTTTTGGCCCAAAAAAAAAAAACTTGGCCAAACATACTAAAAGACTTCCTATTAGTACAGTTAGCAAATATATTGTAGGAGATAGGGATAATACATAATTACCATCCTAGGATTATTTTACTTTTTCAATTGTACCCTCAAACTTTTGCGGGGTCCTATGACCCCCTTATATTTGTTCAAAGTGCAATAAATATTTCCTTTTGAAATGACGTGGCACATTTAGAATTTTGCACGCAATCATAACGCGTGAGAAGTGAAAATCTATCCCAATTCTGATTATTTCTTTATTTTTCTATTTTTTTTCCTTTACTTTTTCTTTTCTTTGCTCCCACTTTCTGGCTATTTCTCAATTTTCATTTTTATTCTTTCTTAGAAAGCTACACAGTCTTTATTTGAGATCACTAGCAAGTTAATATTCTTCAAAATCCTTGATTACGAAAAGGATTGAAGGTGAAGAGCGAAAACTTAATTGCTGAGTTTTGAAGAACTGAATTTAAATTATCGAAGGGGATTGTGGTACCTATTTTTAAGTACAAAAATCAAATCTGGAGTGCAAATTTCGGGTTATATAGTAATTTTTTGTTAGATTTTGAGGATTTTGAACTCCATTGCAGGTTCTTCAAAAGTCCGATACATGTGATTTGAATCCGCACAATTACATATGATTGGCTATTCAAACTTTGTGGCAGTTGATATTTGATGCTAGATTTTGAGGATACATTGATTTGAAGGTCTGAAGCTTGATGAAAATCCATCTACCATTGATGGAGTTTCAGAGCTCAGAACTGAATCGGTTGCCATCATTTTTTATTGTGGTGACTGGTGACTTTTGTAAAGCCTTTTTAATTAGAAATATGGATGAATTCAAAAAATTTTACATTAAATTACGTGTAAAAAATGTGAAGAATTGGGTATAAGCAACTTGTAGTGGTGAAGATTCGAAAAGAAAATACCTTGCTGCGGCAATTTGATGGAAAAGAAGAAAAGAAAAAGAAAGAAAGAAAGAAAAGCAAAATAAAAGATAATTTTAAAGTAAAAAGGGAATAAAAAGAAAATATACACAATTTAAATAAGAAAAATAGGTGTCAAAATATGATTGGTGCGTGTCATATATTATTTTGGTTGAAAGTGGTGCTAGTCACGAAAGGTGGTATTTATTACACTTCGAACAAAGAAAGGGGGTCATAGGACTCCCGCAAAATTTAAGGGTGCAACTGGTAAAGTGGACAACCCCAATGGGGTAATTATGTATTATCCCGTAGAAGATATATAAAGTCATCTTTAAAGTAGTCAACGGAATTTCTTTTAGGTCACGGGTTCGAGCCGTAGAAGCAGTCACTAATGCTTGCATTAGGGTAGACTATCTACATCACGCCCTTAAGGGTGCGGCCCTTCCCCGGCCCATGCAGAATGCGAGATGCTTTGTACACCGGACTGTCCTTTTTTTATCTTATAATCAAAGAAAGCACACCAAGTCCAAAAACAAATCTAATAATTTTCAGCAGGAAGTCTATTATGGTAAGCTTGCTGGATGTATAAATACATACTACTAACTTTTATTTGAATTGAATTCAAAGACATAATAGTTTAAAGGTTATTGCAAGATTACAATCTCTGCAACTTTCTTAATATCCTGAAAAATATATACCTTATGATCTGAAGACCTTAAGGGAGTGATTAACACACGAGAAACCACCATCAACCATCAAATTATGCCCACTTATATACCTTGCTTCATCACTAGCTAAGAACAGAACAGCATTAGCTACATCCTGAACCAACAAATCCACACCCTGCAAGTTCGCAAACTTGCCAAAATAAGCATGAAAATCCGCGATTGCATCATCATTCCTTTGATCCTCAGACAAGTGAGACAGGCCCATTCCAGTTGCAACAGCGTAAGGAGAAACGCAGTTCACACGTATACCATGTTGCCCCAATTCAGCAGCCACATTTTTTGTAAGTCCCGGAATAGCATGCTTGGAAGCTGTATAAGCATGAGGCGCAAGGCCAGCAATAACACTTGCTGCACTGCTCATAGATACTATCGATCCCTTCTTTAGTGGAATCATTATGCGAGCTGCGTGTTTCATTCCAAGGAAAACACCTTTCACATTCACATCAAGCACATTATCGAAGACAGAAAGGTCACAGTCGCGAATATCTGTATAAGTTGTCCCTACCAATCCAGCATTATTAACCAATATATCAAGCGTACCAAATTTTTGAACAGCAAAATCGACTGCCTGACTAATATCAGCTTCTGCAGTAACATCACAGTGGATAAAATATGCACTTTGGTCATCACCAAGGGATTCACAAACGCGCTGTCCAAGTTCATCTTGAATATCAGCAATGCATACTTTTGCACCGTGTTTGTGAAATAAACGTACTATGCCCTCTCCTATACCACTTGCACCTCCGGTGACTAAAGCGACTCTTCCCAATAGCCTGATATATCAGATGAAATTACAACATATCGACTACAATACTATGATATAAAAGCATTTTCATAAAATATTTAAGCAAATGAGAAAAAAATATTTGAACACAAAGCATAAAGAAAAGAACTTGGATAGAAAATCAATCCACTTTATCAAAGTTATTAGTAATTTCCTAGGACATTTATGTAGTTCTCATCCTCTTCTGATTGATTTGTCACTTGATTAACAACAGAATCTCGATTTAATAGCACTGCTGTGACATTGTTGTGCTGCTTTCTCTGATGCTTAGTTTTGAAAAAAATCAGAGAGTTCTATTTCTGCTATAAAATTGCACTTTGAAAGTAGATATGCTAAAGTTCGCACAAGGGCGAATTTAGGCTGTTTTAACGGTGCACATGACCGATGGTCTTCGCCAAATTAGGTATTTTATGTATATATTTCGTAAATATTTGTTAGTCCCCATGCTCCAAAAAAGGCTTAGGCCCCGTTTGGCCATGAGTTTTCCCAAAATAAATTTGGGATTTATTTTCAAAACTCATGTTTGGCCATAAATTTTGCTCATATTTTGGCCAAATCCTAAATTTCAAAATCCCAAAATTAGCTATTGAGCTGATTTTTGGCCAAAATCCCAAAACATGGGAATTATATACATGTTTTTCCAAAATAAAGTTGGAAAATATGTTTTGAAAACGTATGTCCAAACACACTTTCATCTTCAAACCAAACTTCACTCAAATCAGATTTTTCAAAATAAATTTGGGATGTATGGCCAAACGCTAGCTTAATGATGCCCCTGGTTGAATGCTGAGTTATTTATCGAAAGAAACATGGATTGATTCCTACTTAGTACTTCTTTCTTCTCCCTTTTTCAGAGGTGCATCCATATTCTAGAAATCCTAGATCCGTCTCTGAGTTTACACTATAGCAAACATGAACAATAAAAAAAATGGAAAATTTTAGCATTGTAAGAGCTTATTGAGGTAAATATCCTTTCAAAGAACCATTTGTCAAAATGTGTATTTCGCTTATCATCAAACCAAATTCTGACACGAAACACAAGAAACTAACGAAATATTCTATTTAAAAGAACTATATTTGACAAAACAAGTATTAGTAAGAATTCTCAAATCAGAACCTTTGATTGGAAAGAGAACTGTCAGAGCTTCCTTTGACTTCCATGGCAGCAAGTTCCTTCTTGTTGGAAAAAGATATTTTAGTAAGAATGTGTTGAGTATGATTTTTACAGAAGACTATAGGAACTAAGACCCATTTATAGAGCGTTCGTACTATGCTACAGTCAGTGGCTATTGGTGATGGAATGGACCACGTGGAGCTAGATTGCTGAATGGAAGCCGTTTACAAACGATACTACAGCTAAACCTTAATCAACAAGTGGTTTATATGAATCCTCATACTATGTTTCTTCATTTAAATCCATCCCAAGCGAATATTATATAAAACAGAAATACAAATAAAAGTATTAGTAGAACTCTATATTTTTCATTAGCTTAAAAATCTCAAATAGGACAAAGAAAAATCCTAGAAAATGCAAGACCTAAACTAAGGTCTCGTTTGACACGAGCGATAAGGAATAACTTATATGCACCCCCGGGTATGTGCATGGTCAGGTTATTCAGCGATTGAGTGACTATTAGAACAACTATGGGCACGTTCGAGGACGAATATATGTTTAAGTGGGGAAGGATGTAACGACCCGACCGGTCGTTTAAAGCTTTTGCATTTTTGTTCGTCAGTTCCCGGGCATGACTTGTCCCGTATGATGTATTATGACTCATGTAAATCGTTGGTTTTTGGTTTTTCAGGGTAATCGGAATGAATTTGGAAGAACAGTTCCCAGTTTGAAGCTTGAAATTTGAAAGGTTTGACCAATATTTGACTTGTTTGTATATGATCTCNCTTACAGCGTTGGGGATTGTCGGGGGGGGGGGGGGGTGTCAAAGTATGCATTAAGCCCAAAAAATAAATTAGGACAAAACGATAAAACTTTGGACAAATCAAAAGTACTTATGAGCTGAGAAATTATAAGTTTGGAATAATCCACGTACGATTTGTAGATCGGTTTTGGCTTACAAATACTTTTAGTATGTATTAATAGCGTATATAGGCCAAAACTTATAAGCACTTTGACCAACTTAAAAGTTTATCCAAAAACCAAATGTATGAGCATTCAGTTTTTCAGGTAGTAGATCGCTTAGCATTTTTTTATTTTAATTACATTGGGAGAAATTAAAAAATAGTCAGATTTACAAGTGGTCATTCAAAAATAGCCACAGTTTCAAAGTCATTGAAATTTAGCCATTTTTCATGTAAAAATAAATTTGAACGAAAACATTGTTCCAAATCCGAAAAATACTCCAACATAATATACTGGAACTCCAGTATATTATACTGCACCGGTCTCTATTGCAACAAAATAGTGGCTGTTTTTGAATGACCAGTCCGAAAACTGGCTAGCCGAGCTATTTTGACAGTTACATTGGACTAGTTTGTGCAATCCAAAAGAGACTACAGAAGGAAGTTTGATAAGTAGGTTACCGACATTGACTATTTCACAAAAAGCTAATTGTCCCCGAATAGTTATGTACCTACTTGCATAGATAGCCCTTTAGGCACCTAGAGCCAAACAGATATAAAGTTTCGACTAACTAATTAGTTCATTTGAATCAGAAATAAAAAATATGACAACATGGGAGTTATACAACTTAACGGCAATGTTGAATTCTACTGCAACCATTTCTAGCCATCAAATAATGATATCTAGGGAAGTTGTTCCATATTGCGTGACATCCCATTAAGATTAGGCTCCAGCTTTCAGTGCTTCAACGTTTACTGCATGTATCTATATCATATGAAGACACACAAGCTCCCTACAAATTTATATGTCCATAATTGATTCATCCTGTCTAGCGAAAAAGAGGACCAGAAATCTTTTAACCAAAAAAAATGAAGATAAAATATAATTATGAAAATAATGGACGTGCAGACCCCAGAGAAACGAAACTGACATTCAAGAATTTGAATATAGACAATAGATTAGTCAGCCAAAACCAGAAAAGCCCATGATCAACGTGACAACGCTACCTAATAAAGCCTCAAAATTCACTTGTGTCGACTGATAGTTGAGCAAAAGGCATGTGCCGAAACCAGCTTCCCACATAATATCATCTGCAGCACCTTAATTGTTGCCTCCTACATGAAAATCAGCCATGAAACCTTCTATAAGGAGCTAAAATTACATTATCTTGCAAGAACAAGTTCTTTCATTCCCACTCTCAAATTCATCATCTGATTCACCGTCATCACTGCAATCACAGTACATGAAAGTAAGCACAAAAGACTTGCATGCTTTGCACGACGAAAGAATCTGTATAAAATTGAACACAAGAAAGCAAGTGACGTTTAACCAGACGATAGATTGACATATAACAACCACACAATATTTCAGCGAAAATTACACATGCATTCTTGTTCAAAGATGTTGGAAGTGTTTGTTATGGAAAAACAGTCCTCTACCAAAGTATCTACTCTCTCTATAAATCTGTAAACACTAACTTTTTACAAGTATGAATCAGTAAGCACATATGAATTTGTGGAACATAAGCAAATTCAGATGATTCCCGTATTTATAAACTAATCTCATTTGCTATACCTTGTCTTTAAAATGTGCCAGCAATTCTACTAATCAAAAGAACAAAAATGAAATCAATTCAGACCTAAAGAGCTTTGCGGTGCCGGGAAAAAAAGAGAAAAATATTCTAATTCACGAATCATCTTAGTCAAACTGAGTATACGAAATGTTGTCTTATATGTGTTCAGGCAATTAACAAATCACTTTTGATATTTGTCATGTAATCAGAAAGCCAAAACTCAAGCCCGTTGGAGTTGTTTCACATGTCTGAGAGAAACAGAAAATCATAGTTCTTAGATTGCGACAAAAAAACAAATAGTTAGCCCACAGTTGTGCAGATGAGGAGGAAAAGTAGTCCTCAACCGCAATCGAAGAAGATAAAATAACTTTTAAAAACCTGATAAAACCCAGACTCTTTGAGATACTATAACATGTAGTACTAATAAACAACTCTGATCTTATGCTTCCAAATAAATAAATTCAGCCTGAAATCCCTTTCTAGCCAACCTCGCCTTCTGTTGAATTACATCCTAACTATTTACTGTTCCACCTGAAAACTACACACTTACCTCTTTTAGTATCGTTCCAACTGAAAACTACATGCATACCTCTTTTAGTGTTGCCCTTAATCTAAGGCCCTTTTCTCATAGTGGACAACTGATACAATTTTTTAGTTCTCAAGGCAACATCTCTTCTGTTCTACTTCTATCCCTTGTTTTTGGAAGGAAATGGAGTATCTATGGCATTAACAACAAACCAAGTAGATATCTTTTAGGGAGTCTATTTCTCTTCTCCAGAACGTTTATTGCACGTGTAAAATCTTAGATGACTACAGGGCAGGATCATAACTTAGTCAATCAACAAATTTGGACCACAAAAATAACTGATTCATGCGCTCTCCTGAAGACTTCTAGGATCACTAGCATAAAAAGAAACAACAAACAAGATGAGCAAAGGATTTGCTGCAATTGAAGAAAAGCAATACTTCAAGTTGCTAAACTTTAGATATAAGCATCTAGATATTTAAAGGCATCTACTCTGCATGTCCACATAAAAATTATTATCTCTAGCACCTCCAAAATTTTACCAAAATCGAACACTAAAAATTTTAAGCAGAACATAAATACAGGAAGAAATTTTTTTGAAAATCATAAGCAGTTTGCAGCATTGTGGGATATTATAGTTTATAAAAAAGCTGCAATGAAAGGACCCAGAGTCTAATCAAAAGTATCTTGTGCCTTGAAGCTGTGGTTCACAAGAATAATAGAAAGATGTTGCCACCTGCCGGATGTCAAAGACATGAACCAGAACTTTTAATCCTATCATCAAATTAAAAGCATGCCAACAAGTCAAGGCACACAGCAATAAGTTGAATAACCATGGATTTAAGCACCTAGGCCTTACCTAAATATTTCAAGTACTGAGGCAGTTAATTCTTTTTACGATATATCTAACTCCCCATCTAACATGAAACTCTTAATTATTTTGAACAGTCACAAATATATATTTGGTACTAAATCATTAAATCCATTTAAAGTTGGAATGAGATTAATCATTAGCAAGATAGTTTACAATGCGAGAGTAGAATTCAAAACAGCAAGAAACAAACATCAGATTAAAGATGAAGAAACTGAAGCTCATACCTAGGCTCAAATTCCCTTATCTCAAAAAGCTCTCCTCCGGTTGTGTCTGTCCACTGCACTTTCCTTTTCTCCATAGGATTGGGGGCATCATCAATCTTTTCAGAAATTGTGTCACATTCATTACCATTGCCACCAGAAATGGGAACACTATTTGCTGGTTTCTTTAAGCTACTCCTAAGAGCAACCTTTGGTGAGATATGACTGTCCTCAATAATATTAACACACTGTGTCTGATTGTTGTCCTTGTCAGAAACAGGACAGCTAGGCAAGACTTCTGGCTGTTGGGTAGGACCGACTTTAAGGGGAGATGGGCTCTCAAGTCCAGCGGCAGCGCGTCCAAAGCATACAAAGGAGGCGCACCCGCGGACAACCCTGTTCTTCCCGGAAGCCAGCTGGAGGTCAGGATCAGTTTCTTGGTCCACCAACTGGTACTGGTTCCACGGTGCAACTCTCATGGGCTTCTCTTCGTTCTTCTGACCCAAGAGTAGAAGGGTCAGGCCCTTACTATATCCAGAAGCTGAAGACGAGAAGAAACCTCCTCCTTCTACTGCAAATAACATCAGTTCTGCTCATCTGGTCAACATGCAAATGCTTTTGTCTAGAGCTACTTCAACCTTTACAACAACTGCAGCCACCTGCCTCACACTGCATGACTGCTTGTCAGATGAGCAGTATATGGAATTTTACACATAGGGGAAAAAAAGGTAACACGAAGAAGAACACAACTGATTTGTACACCACTCATTCTGTAAAAAATAAGAATCTAATAATTCTTCCTTTCCAATTTATACAACACAAGTTCCATTTTTGGAACGTCTCAAAATATTTGACATCATTCCATTTCTGTACAACTTCCATAGCCATCAAGAATTCATATTAACTTAACTATCAAATTTAAACTTTGATCTGATATTTTGACTTTTAAACTAACTTTTCAATCGTTACTCTAATATTTTCTTCCAGATTCATCAATACAATATATAAGTCAAATCAACTTCTTAAGCTCCCTGCTCAGCCAAATACAGTCATATAAAATCAAACCACGTAGTAATTTTTTTCCACAAAATTGCCCCCAAAAAAAAAAGTACACATGGACAAAAAGCTCTAGAATGAGTGCTCCTGATTGTACTACCCCATCTCTTTTTTGACTAATTTCCTAAAATAATTGTTCTAAACCGCAATAGATAACTGTCAAAAAGGATAACAGTTAAAATAAATTCAGTTAAATTAATTAATATACAATTCTTCAACATATGGCTACAAAGCCGTTCATATTATGTCAAATCGAAGTCAAANNCTTTGATATTATACTTACTCTTTCTACAAGATGTCATTAGTTCAAGTGTTCAACAATACCTTAAGCTTCCAATAGTTCTATACTTCTATTGCTCTATAAAATCTTATCTAAGATCAACAATTTCTCAAGAAAGATTAAATGATGAATTGGCTATATTATCAATTGAAGAAGAATTATTAGAAAAAATCAATTATAAAAAAAGATTATTAAAAATTTGTATCTCAAAAAGTTAGAAGAATAGACTTTTAAAAAAAATCTTATAACTTTCTTTTAAGAATTTAGGTCCCATATTATACTTTGGGTCCGCATGTTCTTGAGTCGTCCCTGCATGGATAATACGGATATCTATTGATTAACCCGTTTTTTGTCTGTCTTAAATAGGTGTCGGGTCGGCTAATTTATTCATTTTTACGTTACTCATTTATGATCTGCCCATATTCAATCGACCCCCCCCCCCCTCCCGTTTGCCACCTGTATGTCCCTTTTAATTGCGCTTATCTTTTTTATTATTTTTTGGGTTAGGAAAGGAAAGATCTCTTTTTTAAAAATAAATTTTGAAACAAATAATACTAATTATTTTGTTTTCCAACGATATCTGGTACTTGCTATAGAATAACAATAATAATAAATCTAGTGCAATATTGCAAACAAAGTTTGGGGATCAAAGGATAATGTATACACAGACTTTATTGATATCTTGCACCCAAAGGTGTGACTTGGAGGTGGTGGTCAATGAAGTGGGTGAGAACCATGAGGTCCCAGGTTCAAATTCTAGCGGAGACAAAAAATCCAGGCCTTGGTGGATAGAGTTACCCGGTACCTGTTGCTGGTGGGAGGTGGCAGGTATCCCGTCGAATTAGTGGAGGTGCGCGCAAGCTGGTCCGAACACCATGGTTATCAAAAAAAAAAGACTTTATTCATATCTTGTAAAGGTAAAGAGGATGTTTTCGATAGACTCTCGACTCAAGGAACAGTGAAAATAAAGCAGCAACAAGATAATAGGGTAAAGGAAGCGAATGACACAAAATGTAATAATAAAGAACCAAGAATAAAAAAATCCAATAATAGTACTAGTACTACTGTAAGCTTAGAAAAACTCATGACTATATGTCAACCTTCAATCTTAATCTCGATCGCCACACCTTTCTGTAAAGCCCAAATAATTAATTCGCGATGGGAAAATTTCATATTGAAGAATAAAACGTTTGATATTAAAGATAATTTCATACTTCGCTAGAACACTAAACTTCTAATTAAAAATAAGACATTTTATATTTGTGGTTGAAACAACTAACTGTTGGTGGTTGAAACAAAGTAATATTGTGGAGTTTGTCTGCTTACCCCCCTTTTTGCTTTTAGGAAACGAAGAGAAACCAAAGCGGAAACATTTGTTTTGTATTAGAAAATTTATTAAATTTGTATTAATATATCATTACGAGCTCAATAACTAAAATATGTTATGGGTTCGATGTCACGTTCAGAACCTATAAATTTCAAATCCTATCCTTACCTCTAATTTTCAGTCACTACTTAAATTGGTTGTTGCTATTTTTTATTTATTTGATATCTAGAATTTACTAATTATTTTCAGTCACTACTTAAATTGGTTGTTGCTATTTTTTATTTATTTGATATCTAGAATTTACTGATCCATCAATTATATTCGCGTTAAATGGGCCCATTAAGTAAAAGAAAACACATTCTACCAAGAATTCGCTATTACTACTTAGAGTCTGTTTGAAAAGCCACTTAGGAATTGGATTTGGGTGTAATTGAGTGTAATTACACATTTTGGCATGTTTGTTTGGCCAAGTAATTACTTGGTCAGCATGTAATTGGGTGTAATTGAAGGGGTGTAATTACACTCTCCAATTCTCAAGGGGAGGAGAGAATTGGTAGTAATTATACTGTGTAATTACAAGGTTGCTTTTTAGAGCCTGTTTGGAAAGCCACCTTGGAATTGGATTTGGGTGTAATTGGGTGTAATTACACAGTTTGGCATGTTTGTTTGGCCAAGTAATTACTTGGTCAGCATGGAATTGGGGGGTAATTGGAGGGGTGTAATTACCCTCTCGAATTCTCAAGGGGGGGGGGGGGGGGTTGAGAATTGGTGGTAATTACACTGTGTAATTACAAGGTTGCCTTTTAGTTTCTTTCCTTTTTATTTTTATTTTAATTTATTTTCTTTATAATATTTTATTTTTTTTATTTTAATTTTTTATTTTATTTTTACTTTTTAATTTCTTTTGAAATTGTAAAATATATTTTCTTTGTACATTATTTATCTTTTATTTCTCTATATTTACTTCTTGTGATTCTATGTAATTACTTATATTTTATTTTTTATTTATTTTATTATTCTATTTTGAAACTACACCTCCTAATATTAGAAATAATGAGTCATTAATAAACTTGGCATATAATGAGTGATGCGATTAAAGTGGAACTTTGTTGTTAAATGTGGTTATAAACTTATCATGTTTCCTATCTTAAGTTGCAGTGGGACTTACTATTATTATGTCGGAATTTGACATAAGTTAAACTATTTTATTTTTTTGAATTTTTGAAATTGTGTTATATTCATGGTTCCAATTTACTTATTTTGTAGTATTGACTCACATTGCATGTTGTTCATTTTTTAGTTAGAATTGGTAGATTAGTTTTGTCAAACATTTGAATAATGTTATGACATTATATTTATAAATATTAATTTATTTTATCAAACATGAATTCCATGATGTTCTTACAAAACGTATATTTTATTTAGTTTTTGTAAGTATCTAAAATAAATATTATTAGTTTAAAATATATATATAAAAATTATTTTAACAAAATTAGTTATAAATATATGATTATTAATTAATGTATATTCACGAAAAAATAATACATCTTAAATACCAAATATATCATCATTTATACTTATAAAATCTTATAGGTATATATTTATTATATTAATTTTTAGTTTTGATAATTACTTAATTTAAAATTTAATCTAACTGTGTAATTACACTTGTGCAACCAAACAGTAAACTTGTAATTACACT
>NW_017671628.1:233210-235819 GCF_001879085.1 Nicotiana attenuata | reverse complement strand
ATAACATCTATATAGCTCGGAATCACACCTACAAGGCATAAAACACACAATTAGTGCAAAACACTAGCGATTAAAGCGCAAACTCAATTAAAGTGCAGTAAATTCGAGTGTAATAAGCGACTAAAATATGCAATTATAGCCTATCATCAACACCCCACACTTAAACTATTGCTCGTCCTCGAGCAATCAAACTACACTTTTTTTTATAGACACGACCTTTTTAAACAATTCTCCTAACTCATCACACCAAGAGTATTTAAAATAGACTAAGCACAAAAGCGTAACTCTTCACCTCAAGATTTGACTCACAAGTACCACACGTTATTCACAACTCACCCACTTACTCTAATATAGAGGTGACTGACATTACCTTTCCTTCATGAATCAAGTGCCCTCACACAACAAAAGAGAGTAGTTCCACACAATAAAATTTAAGAACACTTAGGAACTCAAGATAGAAAGAATTCACTCACTCTCAGAAATAACATTCATATGCCACAAAAGATGCACCATAAGCTTGCCCGTAGTGTACTACTCCACTAATCGAGCTCATTCAATCTTGGATCAATTGGGACTTTATTTGGTTGTAATGTAGGCTACGGGACGGGTAGGATACATTTAGATATAAGAGTGACTACACCTCCCTAAGCACTTTAATACATACATTTTAACATTTAAACTCCATACTTATGTCAAACCAAAACTCCACCTTCACATCAATTTATATTACCCCATACTTCTTTAAGCACACTTACGTCAAGAGCCACCACTTATCAAGATTTTTTTTTTCTACAACAATCCAACTATATTTTTTTTCAATTCAAGTGGCTCTTCCTTTTTCAAAACAGTGCACCTTTCTCCCTATTTCATTAGTTCCACTCAAAAGCCAAACCAACCACCCCACACTTTAACTTTTACAAAGTTCATAAACAATTCAAGTGCTCATGAGAGGTTACAATGGTTCAAATAGATGGTTAATTCGAACAAATGGGTAAGACTTGTAATGTGGTTGCCAAAGAAACAAGATTATAGGCTCAAAGGGGTTAACTACGATACATAACAATTAGGTAGGTAAATATACATATCCGGCTTCAACAAAGAAATGCCTATATCACTTCCTAGACTGAATAAAACTACTATTTCGCTTTGCAAACACACGGGGAAAGTTCTAGGCATCAAATGCAATGCACAGAATATCACAAAACCTTACACACACATGGCACATAACTCACTCAGGATTGGATTCATCAAGACACCCTAGTCAGAGCAGTTAAGCAAATATGAGATCATACAATTTAAAGTACTTATACAAGAATCAAAAACTGAGCCTAAGCTTCACAGCCAAAGTAGTCACTATTCTCAAGGCATAACAAAGTCAAGAGATATTGCTTCATTTCAAAACAAAACACAATGGCTCCTATTCCTAAAAAAACTAACTACACCCGGTTCAAACAAAACCCTTGGAAAAGAACCGCGGCACAAAGAAAAACCAAGGGGGAATTATTACACTACCTACAAAGAAAATCTTTTTGTTTTTTTTTCTTTAGACTTAAATCCCTCAAGAAAATTGTCTAATAGATCCATTGTCGGGAAAAGTCGAATCTTTAGAAAAAAAACTATTTAATTAAACTAATACAGCTAAAGTAGCATGAAAAGTCACCCAGACAATCTCATCACCCCACACTTAAAATTGTGCATTGTCCCCAATGCACACCATAACTAATAAAAGGGTAAAAGAGACTCCCTGGTAGGCCAAAGGCCGAAGCACTAACAACTCATGGGGTACTCAGACTTCTCCCAAGCTTGGTCCTTCGTGCGGGTACCTCACACTTAGTTCCAGCCATTTGGTTTGCTGTTGCATCTTTCCAATACCTTTGCTTTCTATTCTCCTAAAAAAATAAAAAATTAACACTACAAAAATAATACAATTAAAAAAATAAAAAAACTAAAAGAAAGCAATAAAGCTGGGTTGCCTCCCAACAAGCGCTTGATTTAACGTCGCGGCACGACGCGAATCACTTTTTGCCTCCACCTCGAGCTTATGAATTGAACCCCAAGTTTTGCTTCAAGCTTATGATTATGCTCTTGGGGTCGGTACAACGTTCTTGTGAGCCAAAAATTAGATAAAATCAAATATTATGCACTTGTTGGCTCTCGACCGAGGAGTGTCACCTTGCCTAGACGGCCTTGAGAAATCCAAAATATAAGGCTCATCTACCTCTTCCTTGGACTCCTTTTTATGCTCATAAGGGTGAATTTCCATTTCACCGTCTGAATATAATGTAGAGAAGTGTTTGGAATGAGGCCCAACGCGCTCAAATACATGAACTTCAAGATTTTTAACCTCCTCAACACCAATCACACTAGAGTCAACTAAATTTGTATCTTCAACGTCCTTGGTTGACTCTAGTATTACTTCTTCAACATTGACATCCTCAAATTCTAGTTGGCTAGGTTGTTGATGTTCTACTCTGACCTCCCCAATTAACACCTCAAATTCATGCTCTTCTTGGCTACTATCCTCAATATTGGCTTGTTGAGCATTAAAAGCTCCAACCACTTGACTCAATTGAGCCTCCAACTTGCGAATAGTTGCCTCTTGCCTTTCT
>NW_017671628.1:197285-232553 GCF_001879085.1 Nicotiana attenuata | reverse complement strand
ATAGAGAAGCTATGGCTCAATTATATAAAAACATAACAAGAATTTATCCTACAAAAGGTTCTATCAAAACTCTAGATAACAAATTGGCAATTCATAATAGTATGTAAAACTACAATATTAAAAGTCATAACCAACAATGAAAAATAGGAAGAGGAAGGAAAAAACTCGTAGAAGAATTCTCCGCCTTGCTCCCAATGTGTTCTTGCCTCCAAGGGTGTTGTCGTAGTGTCTCTCCGCCTCCTTAGGTCTAATTTGTGTCCAAAATATGTCCTCCTCTTGTTCTTGGCCGGCCTCCTTTGTTTAATATAGGGTTTAGAACTTAAAATCCCATGTTTTGCACTTTAGTCCCTAAAATTTTCGCTTCCTGCCGCGGTTTTGCCGCGGTCGCGGCGGAACCGCGGCCAAACATGCCCTCTGATTCTTCAGTTGTCCGCGACCATCTTCTGCCGCGGTTATGCTGCGGTTTTTCACCCTGTTCCGTTTGAAATTTGGAAAAACGTAAAACATGAAAGTTGTAGCCCTTTGAGTTTCCAACCATATATTGTGGAGCCCAAATGGAGTTCTGAGCAAAAAGTTATGTCTATTTTACTAGACAGTGCACAATATGCCTCCTCAAGTCTTCGTTCGTACTTAATTATCAAATTTGACCTCCGAACACGATCCCGGCTTAATTCCTTGAGCTTTTAATCAGACTTCAAAGCTTCAAATCACTTAAATTCATTCCATAACATCTATATAGCTCGGAATCACACCTACAAGGCATAAAACACACAATTAGTGCAAAACACTAGCGATTAAAGCGCAAACTCAATTAAAGTGCTGTAAATTCGAGTGTAATAAGCGACTAAAATATGCAATTATAGCGTATCGTCAACTTATAAAATCTTATAGGTATATATTTATTATATTAATTTTTAGTTTTGATAATTATTTAATTTAAAATTTAATCTAACTGTGTAATTACACTTGTGCAACCAAACAGTAAACTTGTAATTACACTGTAGTTACACTATGACGAACAAACAGGCTATCGTAATTACACAACTGTGTAATTACTATCCTAGTAATTACACCAATTCCAATTACAAGGTGGCTTTCCAAACAGACCCTTAGTTTCTTTCCTTTTTATTTTATTTTCTTTATAACTTTTTATTTCTATTATATTTAATTTTATTTTTACTTTTTAATTTATTTGAAATTTTAAAATATATTTTTCTTTGTACATTATTTATCTTTTATTTCTCTACCTTTACTTCTTGTGATTTCATGTAATTGCTTATATTTTATTTTTTATTTATTTTATTATTTTAATTTTTGAAACTACACCTCCTAATATTAGAAATAATGAGTTATTAGCAAACTTGGCATATAATGAGTGATGCAATTAAAGTGAAACTTCGTTGTTAAATGTGGTTATAAATTTATTATGTTTCCTAATCTTAAGTTGTAGTGGAACTTACTATATTATATTGAATTTGACATATGTTAAACTATTTTTTATTTTTGTGTGTGTGTTTTAAAATTGTGCTATATTCATGGTTCCAATTTACTTGTTTTAGTAGTATTGGCTCACATTGCATGTTGTTCATTTTTTAGTTAGAATTGATAGATTAGATGTGTCATACATTTGAATAATGTTATGACATTATATTTATATATATTAATTTATTTTCTCAAACATGAATTTCATGATGTTCTTACAAAATATATGTTTTTAGTTTTGTAAGTATCTAAATTAAATATTATTAATTTAGAAAATATATATAAATTATTTTTATAATTATTTATTATAAATATATGATTACTAATGAATGTATATTTCACGGAAAAAAATATACATCTTAAATACAAAATATAATATCATTTATACTTATAAAAATTTATGGGCACATATTTGTTATATTAACTTTTAAGTTTTGATAATTACTTCATTAAAAATTTAATCTAACTGTGTAATTATATTTGTGCAACCAAACAGTAAACTTGTAATTACACTGCAATTTCACTATGACAAAAAAACAAGTCGTTTTAATTACACAACTGTGTAATTAATACCCTAGTAATTACACCAATTCCAATTACCTCGTGACTTTCCAAAGAGACTCTTATTGTGTAACTTGTTCTAAATATATTAGTTTCAGTATATAGGTATTAACGATGTGGAGTTTAATAAGATCAACAAAACACTATATTAAGTTATGCAAAAATTATTTGTTTTTATACTGATAACCAAACATTGCATTACTTATGTGAAATTTTATGTATTTGTTAATACGTTAAGCCAAACTAACCCTATATATGTTCATGGAGTTTTATCTCTTTGGCATTAATTAAGAAAAAGGAAATGAAATTCCACTTTGGGATACAATTACTAATTACTTTTTTCAATGATTAAGAGCTTAATACGCCAAATTGGGAGTGCCAAACTCTTATTAATGAGGGGTTGATATTCACATTTTCCCAACTCCAATATATTATATATGAAGACCGGACCTGCCTACATTAATTTGATCAAATGTGACATACTATATGATAAAGAAAAACAAACAAACAAACAAACAAATATAGCAAAGTCAATTTATTAATGCAAGTTGACGAATTTGACTTGTCTAAAAATTTGTTATTAACTGCCATGAGCTCAATCTTGAAAAATATATATCTATACAAAAATCCAATCTTTTTCGTCGGAACCAGTAAGTTGACATCACTTTGACTACAAAAATAATACTAATAATAAATTGGTAGGTGGAAAAACAAGAAAAATGGAATTTAATCAACGATCATTTTATATACGAGATCAACTATTCAGTTGATGTTTTACTTAGGGAAAGGAGGGAGACAAAAGAAGTACTATACCTTGTACTCATAGAACCATATCCACGTAGTTTTCACTTTAAAATATTTATGTCTATGGTTGACCAAAAATTTTTAACACTAATTTGTAACTAATTTTCAAATGATTTTTTTAATGCTAATATCAGTGGCAGAGACAGGACTTCCACTAAGGGGATTCAATAAAAAAAAGTTAAAAAAATTAGAAGAAATTGTAGCCAGTGTGAATTGAATCAGTGACCTCACAAAGGTTTTGAACCCCCTTGACCACTAAGCTATGCTTTTGGTTTGTGCCAAAGAGATTCAAAACGTAATATATAGAGGTAAAAAATAGATTCTTCACTAAATATACAGTGTAATTTTTCTGCAAAGGGGGTTCGGGTGAACCCCGTCCCGCCCCCTAAATCCGCCCCTGGCTAATATATGGTCGTAATAGTTAATCTACACATCGTAATAATTAATCTACACTTGCAACGACTAATGAAGAGTGGAGGGGACTGGGGAGGATCAATCCTCCAAGTACAACAATAACAAGAACAAATTCAGTAAAATCCCACAAGTAAGATTTGGGAAGAGTAGTATGTCAATAACAAGTAAGGTTTCGGGATATACCCTCGGCTCAAGAAAAGATAAAAAGAAGTAGTAACGACAAGCAGCAATATTGAGTGAGGGGTAGTTTTAGTGTATAGTCTAGTGTATTAAGAGGGGTATTTTTGTCATTACACAGGCCCTCTCCACTAACCAACCGTGAAGGTGGTTATATTAGTTAATACTGTACATTTTGAGTCGGTTAATACAGATTAATTTTCTTCTCCGTCTTCTCTCTACTTTCTCTCTCTACAACTTTGCCCAATCTCTCAATTCATCAATTGCATGTGTATGAATCCAAGCTTATGATGATAGATCTCAGATTCTATCATGGTATCAGAGCAATCGATCTAGATTTAGGACAAAATTTTTCAGAATTTTAGTAGGAAACCATTGCCGAAGCTGTAGGTGCTCCCATGGCAGAAGAGATTGAAGTTTCTCGAATTGATCACAATCATCCTTTGTACTTGAGAGAATCGGACACACCTGGTGTAGCATTAATCGACATAAAACTCACAGGTCCAGAGAATTATGGTCCGTGAAGTCGAGCTATGCGAACAACACTGTTGGTGAAAAACAAATTAGGTTTCATAGAAGGAACTTGTGTAATTGGCTCATTCAAAGGTGAATTGGCGAATCAATGGGAGAGATGTAATGATGTAGTACTGTCATGGATAGGAAAAAACAGTGGCGGTGGAATTGCAACCTAGTATCATTTATGCATCAAATGCATCGAAAGTTTGGAGCGAATTTAAGGAACGGTTTGATAAATCAAATCTAACTCAGACTTATCGGCTGTGGAAGATGATAGGATCGTTAACTCAGGGTACTGATTCAGTCACTGTTTACTACTCCAAAATGAAGGATCTATGGGATGAAATGGACTTGTTAGTGGCAGGACTTGGATGTGATTGTGAAGAGACGAAACCTTTCATTGAACAGTTCAAAAATCTAAGACTTTTACAGTTTTTAGTTTGCCTAAATGAAAGCTATAGCCATGTGAGAAATCAGGTATTGCTCAAAACACCTATTTTGACAGTTAATCGGGCATATGCTTTGGTCATACAAGAAGAGAGCCAAAGAACTCTTGGAGCAGGGGAATCTAATAATGATATTTTGACCATGCTGGCTGGAAAAAATCAGACATTCAATCAGGATTCAAGGCAAAGAAGCCGAGGTTGATTTGTGAATTTTGCGGTTATAAAGGGCACTTGAAGGAGAATTGTTACAAGGGCATAGGATATCCTCCGGATTTCAAGAGTAAGAAGAAAGCACAAATACAAGGAGTTAAGCCTTATGCCAATGTTGCTGCTGCAGAAAAAGGGAATACATCAAGCACACAGCCCACGCAAGGAAACTTCTTTACAGAGGATCAATACAAGTAGCTATTAAACCTTCTAAACAAACAAGACACAAGTGACTGTCACTCGCTCATGGCAGGTATAAATGCATTGTTATCAAATGCTTTTAATTGTGAATGGATATTAGATGGGCCTCACATCATATTACCTTTCATAAGGAGATTATGCATAATGTTAAGGGCTGTAATGCACACAATGATAGTGGAGTGCAAGTACCAACAGGAAATAAGTGCAAAGTAGCTCATACCGGAAATGTCTCTATATTGGACAACCAAGTTTTGAAGGATGTTTTACATGTTCCTGACTTTAAGTTCAACTTATTGTCTCGTTTCAAAACTGACTAAGGAATTATGTTGTATTGCAATGTTCTTCCCTAACTTTTGTGTGCTGCAGGGTCTTTACAATGGGAAGGTGATGGGATTGGTAAGGAATCATGTGGATTATACCTTTTGTAGAGGAGATCAATGCCTACAGCAACAATGGTTAGCAATATTGCAAATGACTTAGTTCTATGGCACATGAGACTAGGACATCCTTCAATAAATACAATGCATCATATCCAACAGTTGAGAAACTCAGTGGACAGCAGAGTGCAGCACAATTGTGATATATGCCCCTTGGCTAAGCAAAGCAGGCTAAAATTTCCATCCAGTAGTAATAATGTTGTTAGTATTTTTCAGATTGTTCATGTAGACGTATGGGGACCTCATAGAATACCTACATATGATAGGAAGCACTATTTTGTTACAGTGGTAGATGATTACAGTAGATTTACTTGGATATGTTTGTTGCAATCAAAGAGTGAAGTAATAGTTGTTTTGAAGAGCTTCTTTTCAATGGTTAAAAATCAATTTGGTGTGACTGTCAAAGCATTGAGATCTGACAGTGGCACTGAATTCTTCAATTCTAATTGCAACGAACTATTCTCTTCATTAGGAATTGTTCACCTGAGTAGTTGTCCCTACACACCTCAACAGAATGGGGTGGTAGAGAGGAAGCATAGACACATTCTAGAAGTGGCTAGAGCTCTGAAGTTCCAAAGTTCAATTCCTAGTAGATTTTGGGGAGAGTGTGTGAAGACTACTGTGTATCTGCTTAACAAATGGCCTATTTCTGTTTTGAAAGGAAGATCACCACATGAGCTTTTATACAACAAACCACCTGACATAAATCACCTTAGAGTGTTTGGTTGCTTTGTAATGCTAGCAACCTTCCAAGAGGAGATAAATTCAGTCCAAGAGCAAATAGATGTGTACTGGTGGGATATTCAACAACTCAAAAGGGGTACAGGCTTTATGATCTAGAAAGGAAGGTCTTTATGGTCAGCAGGGATGTTAGCTTTAGGGAAGATATGTTTCCTTTCAAGAATTCTGAAGTGGATTCTGCTGATTTATTTCCTAAGCAGTCAGAATTGGTGGTGCAATCAGCCAAGCCAAGCATTGAACAAGAATCAACAAGTAGACTTGATGATAATAGCACTCAAGAGCAAGTTACACATGCTGAAGACTTAACAGAAACTCATGAGGATCATGTTGATGTGCAGCAAGTGACACATGCTGAAGATTTAACAGAAACTCATGAGGATCATGTTGATATGCCACTTGATACAATCCCAAGAGAAACATTTCCAGTAGCTGTAGATACTTCACAAGACAATTTACACAATGATTCCTTCACAACCATTAGAAACATCCACTCAACAACCATCAGTTCAGGAAATAACTCATGATGTTAGAAAAGGAGGAAGAATCTCCAAACCTCCTATTTGGCTGAAAGACTATGTGACAACCAAGAACACTGCCACTCAGTGTCTTTATCCATTATCCAAAGGGCTATACTATGGGAATTTGACAACAGGATATCAGTCTTATTTGAGAGCTTTTTCAGCATGCATTGAGCCAAACTCCTTTAAGGAGGCAGTTCAGGATGACAGATGGATTGAAGCCATGCATCAGGAAATACAAGCACTTGAGGATAACAAGACTTGGGAACTGATTGATTTGCCTAAAGAAAAGCAGGCCATTGGCTCCAATTGGGTCTACAAAATCAAGTACAAAGCAAATGGAGAGGTAGAAAAGTTCAAGGCTCGTTTGGTTGCTAAAGGATACAACCAAAAGGAGGGACTTGACTATCATGATACATTCTCACCTATTGCAAAAATGGTGACAGTGAGACTTGTTATCAATATAGCCACTTCCAAAGGTTGGCCTCTATACCAAATGGATGTTAATAATGCTTTTTAACAAGGAGATTTATATGAAGAAATCTACATGAGTGTGGCTCAAGGGTTCCCAAACAGGGGGAGACCAAGGTATGCAGACTTGTCAAATCTTTATATGGACTCAAACAAGCCTCTAGGCAATGGAACATCAAGCTTACTGAAGCTTTAATAGAGAGCGGATTTAATCAGAGTGGATTTGGTCATTCTTTGTTTACCAAGAGACAAGGAGATGGCTTAGTAGTGATTCTCATATATGTGGATGATTTACTAATTACTGTTAGTCATTCCACATTGATAGAAGATGCAAAAATGACTTTACACAATCGATTTAAGGTAAAGGACGTGGGAGAATTGAGATACTTTCTTGGAATTGAGGTTCTGAGATAAAAAAGGGGAACATTGCTTAATCAAAGAAAGTATGCCTTGGAGCTTATTTCTCAAGTTGGGTTTAGTGGATGTAAACCTGCTAAGATACCTTTGGAGCTCAATCAAAAGTTGACTACTGTTGAGTATGATATTCATGTGGGAAAAGCAGATGATCCAGAACTTGAAGATGTCACTGCCTATCAATAATTAATTGAGAAGATCCTTTAGCTTACTATCACTAGGCCAGATATTAGCTTTGCAGTTCAGAGCTTGAGTCAGTTCATGCAACGACCTAAACAATCACACTTGGAGGCAGCTTTTAGAGTGGTTAGATATCTTAAAGGGTGTCCTGGCTTGGGTGTGCTGCTACCTGCTGGTCCTATCACCAACTTGACTGCCTATTGTGATTCAGATTGGGCTTCCTGCCCTAACACAAGAAGGTCAGTCACTGGATATGTTATCAAATTAGGTGAGGCACTTGTTTCGTGGAAGTCCAAGAAGAAACACACTGTTAGCAGAAGCTCCGCAGAAGCTGAATACAGGAGCATGGCATCAACAGTGGCTAAAGTGACTTGGATGTTGGTCTGTTGGAAGAGTTGGGACTCACTGTATCTCAACCTGTGTCCTTATTCTGTGATAATAAGGCAGCGATCCAAATTGCTAACAATCATATCTTCCACAAACGCACTAAACATATTGAGCTAGATTGTCATTTGGTGCGTGAAAAGATCAAGTCTGGGCTCATACTTCCTCACCACATTTCTTCTGCTCAACAACTTGCAGACCTCCTAACCAAAGGGTTATCTACTGCTCAACATCAACTTCTCTTATCCAAGCTTGACGTGTTTGATGTCTTTCACTCACCAGCTTGAGGGGGAGTATTGAGTGAAGGGTAGTTTTAGTGTATAGTCTAGTGTATTAAGAGGGGTATTTTTGTCATTTCACAGGCCATCTCCTCTAACCAACCGTGAAGGTGGTTATATTAGTTAATACTGTACACTTTTAGTTAAGTCGTTAATACAGATTAATCTTCTTCTCCTTCTTCTCTCTACTTTCTCTCTCTACGACTTTGCCTAATCTCTCAATTCATCAATTGCATGCGTATGAATCCAAGTTTATGATGATAGATCTCAGATTCTATCAAATAACAACAACAGATACTAAGAAAATAAATTTTCAGAGCAGATTACTTGTTCATTCTATTGTGTTCATGTATAAACAACAACTAATTTTTAAGAAATATCAAAGAACAAAATTGTATGACTGATTTTCCCCCCGAAATTAGTAACTTGAAGCATGGACTTTGAGAAGCAGAGAAGTATTGGTTGCTGATCAGTGATTAGTATACGCAGAAAGTCAGCTCAATGATAAGGACAAGACAATGTTAATGCTTACAGGTGAAGAGGAAAGTGGACTATATCTATTTCTTTTTAACTAAATTAATTTATATGTACTAATATTGTAAAGAATATTTGCACTATTAAAGGCAGATTGACTTGCTATAACACGTTAAGCTTTATTTTCTAAGTTATCACACACATATTGTTTATGTTGTAATTTCAAGCCACCTTCACTAATGATGTAAAAGAAAACTATAAACCGTTAAACTCATAGGTGGACTTACGTAGGGAATCATCGATATATATATATATATATATATATATATATATATATATATATTGGCACCATAGAATTCAAATCTTAGACAACTGCACTGGCTGATATATAGGGGTACAATTTGATTTTTAGTGTGCCGCTTGGGTTCGATTCGGACTCTTAGCATTTTTTAACTTTCTATTCGACAGTTGTGGCCGCGACACTTTTAAAGTCCACCTCTGATTAAATTCATCTTTGTTTGCCTTTCATTTTAGAAGTGCGAAAGGTTCTCCTTGTTAGAATATACTATAAGCCATACGCGTCCTGCCGCGGTTACGCCAGGACCGTGGCCAAAGTGGCCTTCAGAATCTGCAGCAGTGTTCTGCCGCGGTCCTACCACGGTTACCCCAGGACCGCGGCCAGAGTGGACTTCAGAATCTGCAGCAGTGTTTTGAAGGCCAAATATTTATTTACTTGTTTAAATTCCATAAAGTTTCCTTTTAAATAGATCATGTATTGGTTTATGTGTCCATTGCTTACATAGTAGATGATTTAGTGTATAGAGTTTAGCTTATACAAGGAAGATTAAATCATCGTTTCTTGTAAGACATAAAAGTTAATGTTCACAATCTAATGATGGAATTAATCATCGGAATGGTTGTAGTACAAGATTAAATGTAATTTATCTTGATTATGGGAATAGGTCTAATTCCAACTTCTTGTGCTAATACATTTTATATGTATTGAACGGATCAAGTAGAGATAAGTATTTTATACTGACTTTATAAAATAATTTCTCTAGTCCATTTAATGTACTTATACTCTTAATCCTGATATAACTATTATTAGCCGTGTATGTCACTTGTTGTTTTGATTTATTAAAAGCCGAGATTCTTTCGTGAGTCAATAAGCCTGGTAAATTGGATAACAATGATATACATTGGCGAAGTAATAATTAGTTGATGGAATCCATGTCTCGGTTTTGAGATTGATGATACTCCTTTATGAAAGCTTATAAGTTTTCATGTGTAAATCCGACCGGTGGATTTTGTATCCGACACATGAAATAAGTTAAGTGTAAGTCTAAAGGAAGTAATCAATAAATTAAATAGTCAGTGATTTAATTTGATTGATTAGTATCTGAATTTTAACATGGGGAGTTAAATAAAGTTTTATGGAAGAATTTCAAAATTGAACTAAGGAGTGCAATTACGAATTTTTAGTGGAATAATTCGTAATTTATTATGGTAGAAATTAATTTCAAATTTCGAAATTAATTCCATAATAGGAAGCCTTGTTAATTAAATTCTGTGGTCCCTACTGCGCCTGAATAATAGGAAATAAAGGAAACCTTTCCTTGGTGGAAGAAGAAAACCTAACAGGTTTTGAAAAAGTGTTTTGACCTAAAAAATGCAGCTATATATATATGGCATATAGCTGGTCGTTTTGGACAAAGAAAAAACACACGTTTTTCTTCCTTGAATTTCGCCCACCCGAAGTTCTCTGTTTCCGGTTTTCATTTGGGTAACACAGTAGAAGACTGCAGAAGGTTGCTGAGGTCTTGAAATTCTGGAACTAGAGAAGGATATCGATTTGCTTTGTGCACGCTTCAAGAGGTAACTCGTATAATCTCCGTATGTGCTAATTGTTTAGATTACTCGTGATTATGATGCTATGTTTGCTTCCGCTGAGAAATATGATCCAACAATTGGTATCAGAGCCTACTCACGTCTAATTAAATAATTAGGATAAACCATAAGGATGAATATCATGTTCTATATGCAAGTTTTGAATTACATACAAAGTTTGTTTTTTTCTGAAAACCTGCAGTGTTTTGGCGTGATTATCTGTTATGGGTTGTATTGATTATTCTGAAAACTTGAAATATTCTTTTAGTATTGGTGATGTTAAGTTAGAATAATCTGAGAATTGAATTTAATCATGAAAAACGTAAAAACAGTTTTGGCCGAATTAGGGCAGAAAATCGGAGGTCAACTAGTTGACGGACTCCGATTGACCTGAAACTTGGCAGGTCCATGCGAAACGGCCTAGTGAGCAATACTCATCAGCTTTGCTCATGATGTAAGTCGTTTTTTGGGGTTTCGGGGTCGTTTAAATGGTGTTTTTGCTGTTTTTTTAAAAATTCTAATTTTTTTTTTGTTTTTAATTCCAGTAATCGTGGGGATCAATTCCCATGGTCTCCGGGGTTAATAATTAGTGATATAATGTTTTTAAGCGTTGACGTAGGTCTTCTTCCATATCNTATTCACTTGGCTTAAATTAACAGTTTACCCTCCATCTGAGTATGACCTGTTTAAGTTTATGGGGTCGATAATCTGTCATTATATATGTATATTGCAAGAATAGCTTCTTTCCCATCGAAATTTGTTGTTCAAGGTGCATAGATTATATATATATATATATATATATAGTGTGTGTGTGTGTGTTTGTACTTTAATTATTACAATAATAACNTATATATATATATATAGTGTGTGTGTGTGTGTTTTGACTTTTAATATTCAATAATACAAACTGATTTGATCTATTTAAATATTTAATGTCTCCCAGATTGACAATAACTGCTTTCAATCCCCTTACTGCCATTCTTACTCAAAACAAACTTGAGGGTCCGAATTATGTTGATTGGAAACGAAATTTGGATATTGTTCTACTTGCTGAAGAGTTCAAATTTGTGCTCGATGAGGTGTGTCCGGACAAATCTGGAGATGATGCCACAAATGATGAACAAAAGGCTTACTAGAAATGGATTAAGGCAGATGAGATGGCGCGGTGTTACATTTTGGCATCCATGTCAAATGTTCTGCAATATCAGCATCAGTCGATGGAGTCTGCTTATGACATTCTGGAAAATCTCAAAGAAATGTTTGCAGATCAGAATCGTGCGGCTAAGCAGACTGCCATGAAAGCCCTTCAGAATACCAAAATGGTTGAAGGTTCATCGGTCAGGGACCATGTTCTGAAGATGATGAGTCTTCTGAATGAACTGGAGGTCCTTGGAGCTAACATTGATAAGGACACACAGGTTGAAATGATCCTGCAGACTTTGCCTGACAATTTTTAGCAGTTTCGCCTGAATTATAACATGAACAAAATGGATTTGTCCCTTGCGAAATTGCTGAATGAGCTGCAGTCGGCGGAGACTATTATCAAGTCACAAGCTCCTCCTGTGGTGTTGAATTTTGAGGCAGGTTCTTCTTCTAAGCCGAGAGGCGGGCAGAAAAAGAAAAAGGCTCAAAAACCCTCTATTGGTGGCGCGACTACTGGTGTGAAAAAGGCTAAGGGCAAGTGTTATCATTGCAAGCAGCCTGGGCATCATAAGAAGCAGTGTCCAACTTATCTGGCCAAGCTGAAAAATAAACCAGGTGATTTACATCTACTTGTCGTTGAAACATTTTTAGCGGCTGTTTCTACCATGTCATGGTGTGTAGATTCGGGAGCCACTAATCATATCTGCACTTATTTGCAGGGGTTTCAGGTAACGCGGCGGCTAAGTAGAGGAGAAATCAATGTTTATAAAGCAGACGATTCAGCAGCCCCAGCTTTAGCATTAGGAAATATTAGTATTTCGTTTGGTAGTGGTAGAGTTTTATGTACCTTCCGTTAGAAGGAATTTAATTTCGGTTTCTAGCGCTATGAGAGATGGTTATGATTTTAATTGTCATGACATTGATAAATGTGTTATTACTCATAATAAACGTTATCTCTCTTCGGCTACATTGATTGACGGTCTTTTTGTAGTTGACTCTATACCTAAACCGTTACACTCTAAAGAACTGAATTATATTGATTTACCAAATAAGAAAAAATGTTCTCCTGAATTGAGTGATACATATTTATTGCACTTGCATTTGGGTCATATAAATCTAAACAGAATTTCAAGGTTGGTCAAGGATGGACCGTTAAGTTCATTGAAAGTGGAGGCACTACCAACATGTGAATCCTGTTTAGAAGGAAAAATGACAAAACGAAATTTCCCCTCAAAAGGAAATCGAGCAAGTGATAAATTAGAATTAATTCATTCTGATTTGTGTGGTCCAATGAACGTCTAGGCAAGAGGTGGTTTTGAGTATTTTGTGACTTTCACTGATGATTACTCAAAATATGGATATGTCTATTTGTTGCGTCGTAAGTCTGAATGCTTTGAAAAATTCAAGGAATTTAAGACTGAGACTGAAAAACGACTTAATAAACATATCAAAACATTTCGATCTGATCGTGGTGGGGAATACCTCTCTGCGGAATTCATTGGTTATCTATCAGAATGTGGGATAACATCTCAATTGTCTGCACCTGGAACACCACAACAGAATGGTGTAGCTGAAAGGAGAAATAGGACTCTTATGAAAATGGTTAGATCAATGATGAGTTATTCCAGTTTGCCAGCGTCTTTTTGGGGACATGCCTTAGAAACAGCAAATTACATTCTGAATTTAGTTCCTTCAAAGTCAGTACCTTTGACCCCTACAGAATTGTGGACTGGGCGCAAGCCTAGTTTGCGGCATATTCGAGTTTGGGGTTGTCCGGCACATGTGCTAAAAGGGAAAACGGATAAATTGGAGACAAGAACAGATGTATGCGTGTTTGTAGGCTATCCAAAAGGAACGAAAGGTGGTTTATTTTATTGTCCTCAAGAAAAGAAGGTAATTATTAGCACAAATGCCAAGTTTCTTGAAGATGACTATTTGGTAAATCATGTTCCTAAAAGTAAAATCGTTTTACAGGAACTAAGCAAAGGAATGGAAACTCAGTCATCTGATAAACAAAACGACCATATACAAAACCCCGAAGTCGGATTTGACATACCATTGCATTTTAATAGTGGGGAAAATGTCAATAGACTTAATGTCCCGCAAGAACAAGTGCCCGAAGTCATACTACCACAAAGTTGTGGGAGTTATGTAGAGCAAACTGCACAACAGGAAGAAGTCGTTGATATCCTTTTGGATAGCATGGAGACTCAGGTTCCTGATGAGATTGTGGTTCAACCACAAAATCAAAATGGTGTAGTTGCAAGTGATGTAGTGCGTAGTCGTAGTGGGAGAGTAATAAGACAGCCAGTTCATTATACGCTCTTAGGAGAATCATATGATAGGATCCCTGAGGAGCATACTTCCGAACTTGTCAATTACGACCAAGCACTACATGATAAAGATGTCGATAAGTGGGTTGCCGCTATGAAATCAGAGATGGGGTCAATGTACTCTAATCAAGTCTGGGATCTTGTAGAACCACCTGATGGGATTAAACCCATTGGATGCAAGTGGATCTATAAGAAAAAGAGAGGTGTAGACGGAAAAGTGCAAACTTTTAAAGCAGCTTGTAGCGAAAAGGTTAACTCAGAAAGAAGGGATCGATTATGAGTAAGCCTTCTAGCCGGTAGCCATGCTTAAGTCTATAAGGATTCTCTTATCCATTGCTGCTCATTATGATTATGAGATTTGGCAAATGGATGTCAAGACAGTCTTTCTTAATGGAAGTCTTGATGAGTGCATCTATATGATGCAACCAGACGGTTTCGTGGAAAGTGGCAAGGAACACATGTTGTGTAAACTTAAAAGGTCCATTTATGGACTGAAACAGGCATCTAGGGCATGGAACACTTGTTTCGACAAGGCGATTAAAACATTTGGTTTTGATCAGTGTCTCAACGAGTCTTGTGTATACAAAAAGTGGGATGGGGACAAAGTGGCGTTTTTTATCTTATATGTAGATGACATACTGCTCATAGGGAATAATGTGGGCATGTTGAATTCAGTTAAGCAGTGGTTGTCTACATATTTTGATATGAGAGATTTGGGAGAAGCGGCTCATATCCTTGGGATCAAACTCTTGCGAGATCGCAAGAAAAGGATATTAGGCTTGTCCCAAAGTCTTTATATTGATACAATACTCTCCAGGTTTAGCATGCATGATTCCAAGAAAGGATTTCTTCCTTTCAGACATGGAATTTCTCTATCTAAAGATCAGTCTCCTAAGACTGATGAAGAGATAGAAAAGATGAAGGCGGTCCCTTATGCATCAGCTGTGGGGAGCCTCATGTATGCTATGTTATGCACTAGGCCTGATATCTACTTTGCCGTTGGCGTTGTTAGCAGATTTCAGTCTAATCCTGGGAAAGAGCATTGGATGGCGGTTAAACATATAATCAAGTACCTGAAAAGGACTAGGGATTACATGTTGATCTACCATTCGGATGACCTTGTACCTATTGGGTATACTGATTCGGATTTCCAATCAGACAGAGATTCTAGAAAGTCTACCTCAGGTAATGTGTTTACTCTTGGAGGTGGAGCCATAAGTTGGAGGAGTATCAAGCAAACTTGTGTTGCTGATTCCACCATGGAAGCAAAATATGTGGCAGCTTCTCAGGCAGCCAAAGAGGCAGTTTGGCTCGGTAACTTCCTGAGAGAGTTGGGCGTGGTTCCCTCGATTCAAGCGCCAATTACCCTTTATTGTGATAATAGTGGTGCGGTTGCAAATTCAAAGGAGCCACGAAGCCATAAAAGGGCAAAAACACATTGAGCGTAAATATCATTTAATTCGTGATATAGTGTAGAGAGGGGATGTAGTGGTCACCAAGATTGCGTCAGAGAACAACTTGGCGGATCCGTTTACTAAGAGCTTACCACAGAAGACTTTTGATAAGCATGTAGAAGAAATGGGTGTCAAAATTGTAGAGCATGGTTATTAGTCTAAGTGGGAGATTGTTAGAATATACTATAAGCCATACGCGTCCTGCCGCGGTCCTACTGCGGTTACGCCAAGACCGCGGCCAAAGTGGCCTTCAGAATCTGCAGCAGTGTTCTGCCGCGGTCCTACCGCGGTTACGCCAGGACCGCGGCCAGAGTGGCCTTCAGAATCTGCAGCAGTGTTCTGAAGGCCAATTATTTATTTACTTGTTTAAATTCCATAAAGTTTCCTTTTAAATAGATCATGTATTGGTTTGTGTGTCCATTGCTTACATAGTAGATGATTTAGTATATAGAGTTTAGCTTATACATGGAAGATTAAATCATCGGTTCTTGTAAGACATAAAAGTTAATGTTCACAATCTAATGATGGAATTGGACAAATCATCGGAATGGTTGTAGTACAAGATTAAATGTAATTTATCTTGATTATGGGAATAGGTCTAATTCCAACTTCTTGTGCTAATACATTTTGTATGTATTGAACGGATCAAGTAGAGATAAGTATTTTATACTGACTTTATAAAATAATTTCTCTAGTCCATTTAATGTACTTATACTCTTAATCCTGATATAATTATTATTAGCTGTGTATGTCACTTGTTGTTTTGATTTATTAAAAGGCAAGATTATTTTGTGAGTCAATAAGCTTGGTAAATTGAATAACAATGATATATATTGGCGAAGTAATAATTAGTTTATGGAATCCATGTCTCGGTTTTGAGATTGATGATACTCCTTTATGAAAGCTTATAAGTTTTCATGTGTAAACCCGGCCGGTGAATTTTGTATCCGACACATGAAATAAGTTATGTGTAAGTCTAAAGGAAGTAATCAATAAATTAAATAGTCGGTGATTTAATTTGATTGATTAGTATCTGAATTTTAACATGGGGAGTTAAATAAGGTTTTATGAAAGAATTTCGAAATTGAACTAAGGAGTGCAATTACGAATTTTTAGTGGAATAATTCGTAATTTATTATGGTAGAAATTAATTTTAAATTTCGAAATTAATTCATAATAGGAAGCATTGTTAATTAAATTATGTGGTCCCTACTGTGCCTGAATTATAGGAAATAAAGGAAACCTTTCCTTGGTGGAAGAAGAAAACCTAACAGGTTTTGGAAAAGTGTTTTGACCTAAAAAACGCAGCTATATATATATGGTATATAGCCGGTCGTTTTGGACAAAGAAAAAACACACGTTTTTCTTCCTTGAATTTCGCCCACCCGAAGTTCTCTGTTTTCCGGTTTTCATTTGGGTAACACAGTAGAAGACTGTGGAAGGTTGCTGAGGTCTTGCAATTCTGGAACTGGAGGAGGATATCGATTTGCTTTGTTCACGCTTCAAGAGGTAACTCGTATAATCTCCCGTATGTGCTAATTGTTTAGATTACACGTGATTATTGTTGGACTTTAAGCCATTGGGCTTTAAAGTAGAAGAAGTGTGAATTGGAAATGGAGGGAAATAAAATGGAGGGAAATTGAAAATTTGAAGAAGTGAACTTTTGTCTTGCACTTTGTCCCTCATTGGTGAGGGACAACCACATTTGTGTGCTTATATATAGAATCACTTCTTAAAGCTCATAAAAGGAGTTGAAGAGAATGAACCCTCGCGCCGTCGTCGTCGCTCGGCTCGGCTTCGGCTTTGGATTTGGATTTGTCAAATGATCGATAGATTATTTTTTGGACAAAATTTATTTAATTATTTAATAAATTAATTAAATGCCAAATCACTGCTGAAAATATGCCAGAACCCTGCTGCTGAAGGTTCAGAAAGTCCCTCTTACCGCGGTTCTGCCGCGACCGCGGTAGAACCGCGGCAGGCAGGTTCAGAAGGCTCCTCTGACCGCGGTTCTGCCGCGACCGCGGTAGAACCGCGGCAGGCAGCGTATTCTTCTGAAAAGGCACCTTTTCCAGACACCTCTTCTGATAATTGCCTATAAATTCTGAGGCAAGGCTCCATTTTCTAAATACGAAAAACACTCTAGAACTTCTTTCTTTCTGAATATACTGCATTCTAATTCGCAGTCTCTCTCTCTCAAATTCGTAAGTGTGATTTTGCTCCGTTCTTTAAGTTCGTTGGTATCCTGCAGTTTGTATTGCTGCTGTTGCAGGAAGGTTTATTCCGTTTTATCCTGGGAGGATTTAATCCATTACCTTGGCAGCGTGTGAGGGGATTAAAATTCCTTAAGGACACACAAGAAAATTGTGGACTCGGAATATTTCGTAAACTCTACTATTTTTCTAGATTTCTTTTCTTTTAACAGTTTGTTTTCCTGATTTTTTGTTTTAACACAGTAACGCTCACAATTATGATGCTATGTCTGCTTCCGCTGTGAAATATGATCCAACACTCCTAAATTCTAATGAATCATAACTTTTCTAAATTTGTTGGGAACAATATCTTTTGTATCTTCTTTTGTGGTTTTGCCTTTGTCAAAGTCAACTTAATGATGCATGCAACTTGCCTTCTCTTACACTATGGCCAATCTATTATTTCTCTTTTGCTACTCCTTTTCCTTAAAATAATGAGAAAATCATCTTTAGGATCATCTGGTAAGTTATAAAATTATGTACTTGACCTAGTTAAAATATAAAAAATATATAAAGTAGCAGCTTGTGGCTGTCTTTAGTTCCTTTACTTCTCTTTTTTTCTTATTCTTCTAATTGGTCATCTTTAATTTAATCTAGTGTCCTTTACTTTCGGGCTACTATATATGTTATTTCTCTCTTGAGTTCTTTTCTCAATAAAAAGTAATATCTTATACTTGCAAATGGCAAAGACTTGTTTAGTTTTGTGTTTTTAAATCTTTTTGGAATCTTATTATGTGTTATAGTATTACTTAAGCTAAACAAAATTAAAGAATCCGTATGTGGCTGACATTCTTTCTTTTCCTTTTTTCTTTTNATAAGTAAACTTAGTCAATTCTCAAGTAATCCCAACAAACATCACTGGGTAGCAATGAAACGAGTTCTGGGATATTTGGAATATACCCAAGACTACGCTTTGCACTACAATAAATATCCTGCGGTTATCAAAGGATATAGTGATGCTAATTGGATAACCGGCTCATCAGAAACAAAGTCCACAAGTGGATATGTTTTTACTGTTGGTGGAGGATCAGTATCTTGGAAGTCTTCTAAACAAACGTGCATTGCTCGCTCTACAATGGAATCAGAGTTTATAGCTTTGGATAAAGCCGGTGAAGAAGCTGAATGGCTTCGAAATTTCTTAGAAGACATTCCGTTCTGGCAAAAACCATTGGCTCCTATTTGCATACATTGCGATAGTGAGGCTGCAATAGGACGGGCAGGGAGCGTTATGTATAACTGAAAGTCTCGTCATATACGACGAAGACATAACACCGTTAGACAACTACTTTCTAGTGGAATTATCACTATTGATTATGTAAGATCAAAGGATAATGTGGCGGATCCGCTTACAAAAGGCTTAACTTGAGAGGGAGTTGAGAAATCATCTAAGGGAATGGGACTATGGCTGAGGACAAGTCAACATGGCGGTAACTCTACCTAGAATTTTGGATGTTCCGAGATCTAGGTTCAAGGAGCTCAAACAAAGTTGTGATTGACCGGTTCAACATTGTCAAAATAAAATCTTTGGTCCATTCTCGTGATGAAGACAATGTTCAGTAACAAGGATAGAACTTTACACGTTCTTTAATGATTACCTAAGTTTGATGTGGTAGTTATCAAATAGTGTCAATCTAAAGGATTACACGTTTAGGAATCACCTATGTAAGTGTGAAGTGGAAGCCGCTTCAATGAGAATTCTGTAAGGCCAATTCTCTACGCACTTATGAGACCAGGCGGTGTTCATGGCTGAAACGAACACAACAATGAGAACTAAAAGAACGGTTAAGGGTTGATTGTGTGACATATGGTTGTCTAGGTATACACTAAAGTTCGACGGTTCAAAGATATCAAATCTACCGATTGACCGAGTATATCCGACATATGTTCACTACGGAAAGTTTAAAGGGAAACCTACTTATCCAGATGCAATTAATCCTTACTTGCAAAATCACATAGCTTTCATCTATAATCTTTCTTGATACAGCCATTCCCATTCATGTGGGGGATTGTTGGACTTTAAGCCATTGGGCTTTAAAGTAGAAGAAGTGTGAATTGGAAATGGAGGGAAATAAAATGGAGGGAAATTGAAAATTTGAAGAAGTGAACTTTTGTCTTGCACTTTGTCCCTCATTGGTGAGGGACAACCACATTTGTGTGCTTATATATAGAATCACTTCTTAAAGCTCATAAAAGGAGTTGAAGAGAATGAACCCTCGCGCCGTCGTCGTCGCTCGCTCGGCTTGGGCTTGGGCTTGGGCTTTGGATTTGGATTTGGATTTGGATTTGGATTTGGATTTGGATTTGGATTTGGATTTGTCAAATGATCGATAAGATTATTTTTTGGACAAAATTTATTTAATTATTTAATAAATTAATTAAATGCCAAATCACTGCTGAATATACGCCAGAACCCTGCTGCTGAAGGTTCAGAAAGTCCCTCTTACCGTGGTTCTGCCGCGACCGCGGTAGAACCGCGGCAGGCAGGTTCAGAAGGCTCCTCTGACCGCGGTTCTGCCGCGACCGCGGTAGAACCGCGGCAGGCAGCGTATTCTTCTGAAAAGGCACCTTTTCCAGACACCTCTTCTGATAATTGCCTATAAATTCTGAGGCAAGGCTCCATTTTCTAAATACGAAAAACACTCCAGAACTTCTTTCTTTCTGAATATACTGCATTCTAATTCGCAGTCTCTCTCTCTCAAATTCGTAAGTGTGATTTTGCTCCGTTCTTTAAGTTCGTTGGTATCCTGCAGTTTGTATTGCCGCTGTTGCAGGAAGGTTTATTCCGTTTTATCCTGGGAGGATTTAATCCATTACCTTGGCAGCGTCTGAGGGGATTAAAATTCCTTAAGGACACACAAGTAAATTGTGGACTCGGAATATTTCGTAAACTCTACTATTTTTCCAGATTTCTTTTCTTCTAACAGTTTGTTTTCCTGATTTTTTGTTTTAACACAGTAACGCTCACAATTATGATGCTATGTCTGCTTCCGCTGTGAAATATGATCCAACACTCCTAAATTCTAATGAATCATAACTTTTCTAAATTTGTTGGGAACAATATCTTTTGTATCTTCTTTTGTGGTTTTGCCTTTGTCAAAGTCAACTTAATGATGCATGCAACTTGCCTTCTCTTACACTATGGCCAATCTATTATTTCTCTTTTGCTACTCCTTTTCCTTAAAATAATGAGAAAATCATCTTTAGGATCATCTGGTAAGTTATAAAATTATGTACTTGACCTAGTTAAAATATAAAAAATATATAAAGTAGCAGCTTGTGGCTGTCTTTAGTTCCTTTACTTCTCTTTTTTTCTTATTCTTCTAATTGGTCATCTTTAATTTAATCTAGTGTCCTTTACTTTCGGGCTACTATATATGTTATTTCTCTCTTGAGTTCTTTTCTCAATAAAAAGTAATATCTTATACTTGCAAATGGCAAAGACTTGTTTAGTTTTGTGTTTTTAAATCTTTTTGGAATCTTATTATGTGTTATAGTATTACTTAAGCTAAACAAAATTAAAGAATCCGTATGTGGCTGACATTCTTTCTTTTCCTTTTTTCTTTTTCTCTTCACTTCCATTGTTAAGTAAGAATTTGTGATTTGGTTGAAGTTTGAGAAAATGATATTTGAAGTTGAAGATGAAAAAAGGTATTTGGAATTAAATCATCTAGCTCTTAAAGAAAAGACCGTTTCAAGTAAAAAGATATTTGAAGTTGAAGATTTAAAAAAAAAAGGTATTTGCAATTAATTAAGTCATCTAGCTTTTGAAGAAAGATCTTTTTGTTAAATTTATCTCTTTTGAATCCTTTTTCTCGTAAAAATGGCACGGGGCGCCCTATTTGGTTGCCCCCATTTAACCTATACCCATTTTTTTTAAAAACTTTTAACTTATACCTACTTTTAAACAACTTCAGCCCTATTTCTCCTCCTCTTTCTCCTCCTCAAAGTTATATCCGCCCTCAACCTATTTCTGAAGTCTGTGACTAAAGGTCCCTGCTTGATTGAATGGTGGCAATAGATGCATTGAAGCAGAGCTAACTGAAACTAACTGGTTTAAATAAATAAATCAGCTTATCATAAATCTGTATAAGTGCGTTGAAAACTTTTCGTTGTAGAAAAAATGCACGGAATTTTTATCTGTTTATGCTGAGACTAACTGGTTTGAATCACAACGAAAACCCCTTTGTTTGTGCCATCTCTTAACATCATCTGCTTTGATGGATGGTTTAGTTTAAGCCTCTGGGAAGCATGAAAACCATAAGGCAGTTACAAAACAAAAACTTCAGCTCTAGAGCTGAAGTTTGCCAGTTACAAAACAAAAACTTCGCCAGTTACAAAAACAAAAACTTCAACACACTTTTCAGCACACTTGCTACTTCAGGCCCGTCTACTAGAATGCTGAAGTTTTGCGTGATTGCCTTTGCTACTTCAGCCCCGTATGCTGAAGTTATGCGAAAAAGCGGGTACGCTTGCAATTTTTTTTGCAAAGCGGGCACAAGTTAAAACGTGATACAAAAAGCGGGTATAGATGCAAATCCCCCCTTTTTCTCATGCGTTATCACGTTAATTAGTTTTTGTGTTTACTAGCATAAATTTTGAGCATCGTGGATTAGTCACGCCATTCTGTAATAAAGAAGATCAACTAACATTCAAGAAATAAAAATATAACACATACGTTTTGTATGAGATATATGGTGTGATCAATTTGTATAATCTAAGCAACAAAGCAGGAATTTGTCGAGAAAACAAATACTCATGCATGAGGCTAGAAGCGTTAATTTCTTCTTCTTTTTAAAAAAAAAAAAATCTTTTTGCAATTCTATTATGATCTTTCTTTTTTGTGCCCATTCAAATTTCGTCTCACTGAATGTCCTAAAAAGCCACTACATATCCTTAATTAATTGCAGTTTGCAGTTCTCCAAGGGCGCGGCTCTACTTTCGTTTTGTATAATATAAGATAAAGATATTAAATAATACAACTACTTTAGTATTAATATAGTCATGCTTGTATCATTGCATTCCCAAGTGGGTCAAGTTTATTTATCATATAAAAGATTAAACATAAACATAATCTTAATCCAAAACTGCGCTTGATGAAACGACCTAATACAAAAATAGGATGTGACACGTGGCTAGCAAAGAGAACTACACGTGGCGCGGACTCTTCAGTCAATGTCACGTTAGTTACGCTTATTTTCATCAAAGATTGAAGATACGAAGGGTTTATTGTAGATCTTAGGAAAGTTATTCCTAAAGTTGTATATCGCAAAATCATTCAAAGGAAGATCTAGAACCAACCTTCCGAATGAAGACGAGCGTCTGTTTACAAACCAACAGATTCCGAAAAAAGTGATATTCTCATTAATCACGATCATAAGTTACGCCCTAGATAATCGTAACTGACGAGATTTGCACTTATTTGAGACAATGGACATAACAGCTAGGCGAGATAGAGTTGTTACATACACTTATATAATTCATATTATACATATTCACCTTCCCTTACAATCATGCAACTCGTTCTAATTCTCGTAAAAATTGGCCGTTCCTAGACTAAAATTGCAAGTGCCACTATATTGTTCTAAGCGTCATGATCAACTACAAACTTTCCTAGCTAAGAGGATTACAAAAAAATGTCTTTACTTTTTTGCTGCTGTTACTTTGTTCTCATTTGCAATTATCAGCCTCATCAACTAAATCGTATCGAATCAATTGCTTGTGGTCTTGTTATATAAATTTAATTAGTTTTATATTAGTCAAATTTTAGGTTAAATTAAATAATAAAATCTCCGTTTTAAAGTGTCCCTACCCCCGGACCCAGAAAAAAGAAAAAAAAGTGTCCCTAACCTACATGAGCCTATTGCATGTCTTTAGACAATACCTCATTTTGTTACGAGACAATGAGGTTCTTTTTACTTTTTCTTTTTTATTACTTATTATTCTTGTCATTGTTATTGTTGTTGGAGAGTGACGATATGCCATAGGGAACAAAAACTACTTAGGAAGAAAGTCAATCGGTAAATCATTAGTATTATTTATCAGATCGTTTCACTTTGAAAATTCTAACAATCAGACACCGAAGAAGAGCCTAAATAAGCTATCCACACATGCAAGATATTGCTACTTTCATCTAAGTCACAAAAATGGCTGGCTTACCTTGAAACTTAACATTGATCCCCACTTTTTTTTCGATTCTTTTATTTTTGTAACGACCCGGTCGGTCGTTTTGAGAATTTAAGCTCCGTTCTACGGTGTAAGGTCTTGAACAACTTCATATTATGTGTATCGACTTGCGTGCATGGTTGAATTTAGTTACCGGATGATTCGGAGTTGAATTGGGGGAAGGAATCTAGTTTTGGAAGCTTAAGCGGTGAGAATTTGACCGGAATTGGACTTTGGAGTAAACGGCACCGGAATGGTTTTGGGTGATCTCTACAGCTTCGTATGGTGATTTTGGACTTAGGCACGCGTCCGGATTCAGATTTGGAGGTCCGTAGGGTAATTTGAGGCATTTCAGCGAAAGTTGGAAAAGTTGAAGTTTGGAAAATGGAGAAGTTTGACCCATAGTTGACTTTTGTGATATCGGGGTCGGAATACGATTCCGAGAGTTGGAGCAGCTCCGTTATATCATTTTAGACTTGTATGCAAAATTTTGGCGTCATTCCGGGTTGATTTGATAGGTTTCGGCGCGAGTTTTGGAAGTTTGAAGATTTGAAAGTTCCTAAGTTTGATTCAAGGTGTGATTCGTTGTTTCGAAGTTGTTTGATGTGATTTGAGATCTCGAGCGAGTCCGTGTTAGGTTACATGACTTGTTGATATGCTTGGCGGGGTCCCGAGGGCCCCAGGTGTGTTTCGGACGAGTTGCGGATAATTTTCCAAAGTTTTGGGGAGGCTGAGTTCTGGTGTAATCGCACCTGCAGGCCCTGGGCGCAGGTGCGAAGGAGGAAGCGCAGGTGTGAGAGGAGTTGGTCTCGGCAGTCTCCGCAGATGCGGAGAATTGGAACGCACGTGCGGTGCCGCAGGAGCGGATCCCTGGGCGCAGGTGCGATGGTCGCATATGCGAAGGAGGAAGCGCAGGTGCGAGAGGAGTTGGTCTCGGCAGTCTCCGCAGATGCGGAGAATTGGAACGCACGTGCGGTGCCGTAGGAGCGGATCCCTGGGCGCAGGTGCGATGGTCGCAGATGCGAAGGAGGAAGCGCAGGTGCGAGAGGAGTTGGTCTGGGCAGTCCCCGCAGATGCGGAGAATTGAAATGCACGTGCGGTGCCGCAGGAGCGGATCCCTAGGCGTAGAAGCGGATTGGAGCGCAGGTGCGATTGGTCAGGCGTACCTGCGGTTACGCAGATGCGATTAAGTTGGTCGCAGGTGCGAATGTCCTGGCAGAATCATATAAGTCGAGGGTTTGGCCATTTCCTTCATATTTGAGTTTTAAACTTCGGATTTGGGAGCTTCTTTTGGGGGGTTTCAAGCAAAACCATTAGGTAAGTGTTCTTCACCTAGAATCTAACATATTCCATGATTTCATCGTCATTTTTTAACATTTAATTTGTGTTTTGAGTTGAGAAAAATGTTGGTTTTAAAAGAAAATTTCTAAGATGAAAAATCGTGATTTGAGGGACTAAATGGTATCGAAATTTGATAATTTTTGTAAGGTTGAACTCATATTGGAATGGATATTCGAATTTTGTAAAATTTGTCGGGTTTCGAGGAACGGGCCCAGGGGTCGACTTTTGGACTGATTTTCCAATTTTGTTAAAGATTGAGACTTTATGATCCAGAATGGTTTCTTATGTGTTTTATTTGTGCTTTGAAGTTAATTTTGTTGGATTTGAGCCGTCCGAAGTTCTTTTCACTCGAGAAATGCATTTTAGAGTATCGGGTTGTCGTCTTTGAGGTAAGTATCTTGCCTAACCTTGTGTGGGGGACTTCCCCTTAGGATTTGAGTCTTCTATGTTGCTTGTAGTTCGTGTACGCGAGGTGACGAGTGCGTGTTCGGACTTATTTGTGGAAAATTGGCCTTTTAGGGTTCTTAGGTCTTTATATTCACTGTGTATGAATGTGTTCTTGACATGACTCAGTTTCCTATTTACTAGTTTCACCTCTACATGCTTAATTGGAATTAATTGCTTCATGATTCACTCTTATTGCCTAATCGACTCCTATTTGACTTAACTGAAGAATTTCGCTTCTCCTATTGTCATGCTATCTTTTCATAGCTGCTTGTCTTATTTGGGAATTATCATCGTCTCCTCCGATAATTGTTTAGTCTTAAGTGAATAAGATCATCTTTCCTTAATTGAATTATCGGATATCCTCGTATTTGTTAAACCTTAAAAAGGAGTTTAGATTATCCATATCTTTGTTGACTTGCCTTTATTTGGGACTACTTGCCTCGTGTTGATTCCCTTGTTATTGACCTGTGCATTGTGGGATCGTTGCTACATGTTAGTTTTCCCTTTGTTGAACAGTTCCCTTTATGCCAGCATTCTCTTTTGTGGTTATTCCTTGTGAGTTGGTCCTACTGTTTTTTCGTGATTTACAGTTCTTGAGTTTACTTACTTGCCGTACCTTGTATAATTGTCATTGTTGCCGTTGTACTTGTTGTGGTGATGTATGAGTTTTCTGCCGTGCTGTAATTGTATTCTCTTTGGTTGCGCTGCATATTTACTTTGGGACTACGGAACGGTATTCCGGGAGATCCCCATGCACATTTACGTTTGGGACTACGGGACGGTATCCCGGGAGATCCCCTGTTCTGCATATTTACTTGGGGACTACGGAACGGTATTCCCGGAGATTCCCCTGCACATTTAAGTTTGGGACTACGGGACGGTATCCGGGAGATCCCTTGTTATTATCACTGTGTTCTGAGCTGTTGTTTTCATTGATCCTATCCCAGTGTAAACAGTATATGTGTTGTCTGTTCTTGTCCTTATGCTTACTAGCTGGTATGAACTATGTTAGGAGACTTGCACAAGCATACACGTGGCTAAGCACCCTTATCGGACAGGAGGCTCCTTGAGATTCGTTGAGTATAGACGCACACCCTTGTTTATTTGCCTTCCATGTGAGAATGACTCTTTTGGGTATGTAAGTTGTCAGTATAATTATGAGGTGTGATGAGGGCACAGGATGCCAAGTGTTAGGGTTCAGGTATTGAGACCCGTATTGTATGATTATGAGATGAGGTGCCACAGGGTGACTTATATTCGAAGGATATTTATTTGAAAGGGTTATATTCGAAAGGTATTCATTTTTAGAGAACTATTTTGGAAAAATATTTACTTGAAGGAAGTATATTTCGAAATGTTTTTATCAACTGAAAGATTCGACTAATTGACTGAAGTTGTTAGCTATGACCTAATGCGAAAAACTATCGCAGTTGCTGAGTTATGACTTGTCCTTACTGTATATGTGATTTCGAATTTGGGTTGTATTTCCGTTCACTTTTATGTGCTTTATTATGGTGTTCCGTTGTTACTTGCTGTTTTCCTTCCTTATTGTAGTTACTGTATTGTTAGCAAAATCGCTTAATCTTCATATAGATATCATGTTCGGTTGTTTCAATACCTATACTTGTTCTGCTTATTGAAACAGTGGGTGTCTTGACTGTTCCTCGTTACTACTCCACCGAGGTTAGTCTTGATACTTACTGGGCACCGCTGTGGTGTGCTCATACTACACTTCTGCATATTTTTTTGTGCAGATCCAGGTATTGTTCGATAGTAGCTGTGCGGATTCTTGTTGAGGAGACTTAAGGTAGTCCTGCTACTGCGTTCGCGGGCTTCAGAGTCGCCTTCCTATTGTGTATTCACACTGTTGTACTTATTTCCATACAGTTATGTTTAGAAGTTGTAGTGAAACTCTGTAGAGCTTATGACTTGTACTACCGGGTTTTGGGAATTTTAAATTTGTAGAGATTTCTGTTTCAAGACTGTTAAATTTCACTTATTATTGTGGTACTTCAGTATGAATTAGGCTTACCTAGTCCCTAAGACTAGGTGCCATCACGATACCCAAAGGGAGGGAAAGTTGGGTCGTGACAAGTTGGTATCAGAGCACTAGGTTCATAGGTGCTACGAGTCATAAGTGAGTTTAGTAGAGTCTTGCGGATCGGTACAAAGATATCTGTACTTATCTTCGAGAGGCTACGGAACTATTAGGACAATCTCACTTCCTTCATTCCTATCGTGCGAGCTTACTGATCTTGGAGTTTGAACTTTTATCCTTCCATTCTCTCACCGACGGTGAGGATACGAGCTGCGGTTATCGATGATGCTGCTCCCGGAGCAGATGTCGCTAGAAGCAGAGGCAGAGGCCGATGAAGAGAACGTGCCGTAGCTAGACCACATTCCAGAGCAGCGAGTTCACGTTGGTTAGGTTCCAGGTGTTAGGGCGACACAACTTGTGGTCCCAGTTCAACTCATAGTGAGGGCACCAACATTTGAGGAAGGGCAATTTAGATTTGCAAGGTTCAAGGACTATGATCCTCCTACATTCAGTGGTTGGGCTTCAGAGAGCGCACGGAGTTTATTGAGGAGTGCCGTCGCATCCTCCGTACTATAGGTATTATTGAGACGACTGGGGTTGCTATTACTACGTTCCAGCTTAAGGGAACGACTTATGAGTGGTGGCAGGCATATGAGTAGGGTAGCTGACCGATGGAGCTTCACTTACATGGGTTCAGTTCTCAGAGATGTTTTGAGAGAGTTTGTACCTCAGTCACTTCGGGATGCATGGCGCGCGTAGTTTGAGCAGCCGCATCAGGGCACCGTGTCAGTATTAGAGTATGCCGTCAGATTCAGTGATTTGGCTAGACATGCACCTGCCTTGGTTGCTAAGTTAGAGAGTGAGTCCGTAGATTCATTGAGGGGCTCAGACATGATATTCAATTCAGCGTGGCTTGAGCGTTGGAGTCAAATATTTCATTTCAGTAGGTGGTAGGGATCGCTCGCCGGTTAGAGGGCATGTGGGGCCGGGAGCGAGAGGACAGGCGAGATCAGGAGAAAGAGAGTACAGGGAGGCGAGGAGGCCTCGTAGAAACTAGAGATCTGCCGGCCCTTATTTTGGAGGTAGGGTGCGACATGGTAGAGGTTTTGTGGGTCAGTCAGTTCAGTTTGCGCTTCAGGCTTCACATAGTGATTCAGGTGTTCATGGGTCTTAGAGTACCCATACCGCACAATTCCCACAGCCACATCTGTAGAGGGGTTTCTTTGAGTGTGGAGATACTAGCCACATGGTGAGAGATTTCCCCAGATTTCGGGCAGATGTGTCACAACAAGTATTCAGGTGAGTAGAGGGCGCCCAAGAAGGAGAGGCCCGGCCCGTTGATGTGTTTCATATAGTAGGCTTAAGGCCGTTGCGCCAGATGATGTCATTCAGTTATGATTTTATTTGTTATAGAGGAGCACCATCCGTAGTTCATTACAGTTCTGCTTATCGGGGAGAGGTGCGTTTCATGATTTGCACTCTGTTCATGTGTTACCCTTTCGGGAGGTTCTATGAGTGATAGCCATGTCTATAGTCTATTTTTATTCATTATTGAGAGTTATGAGACTAGTAGTAAATTTCTATTGTCCATTACGGTAGGTTTGATGTGATTTCTGAGAATTTTTGGCTACGAGCTATGATTTTTGTGCTCCACCGGTATGGGAGCCAGCACTTGTTGTAAATTGTGACGGAATTGATCTAGTTGGAGGTTCCAACTGGTTTGATGTATATCCTACTTGTGCTTCAGAGTTGAGAGTCAAACCCTCGTGATTTCATATGATTAGATGATTTGAAACCAGGCTGTGTATCGCGGTGAAAGTTATATCAATATGAGGTTCTGGTGATTGTTCATATGCTTTAATTCTTTTCTTGTTATATTGTTTTGTAGTTTAGTGCTGATAGAGAGTTGTGCCTGTCGGGCTTGTTTGATAGTTCCCTTATGTGCTTCTCTTTCAATATTCAGTCATTATCGTTCTGTGCTTCTTGAGTTTTAGCTTGCGGGGTGTGTACCCGGTGGTGTTAGTTGTGACTTGTCGATATTCGGGTGTTAGTCATGAGGTTTTCGTGATTCTTGCGTCATCTTCAGTGTTGTGGAGGTTTGAAACGGGTTCCTATTGAATATGAGGCTAGTGGCCGGTGGAGGAATTGATTTCGGGCAGGTATTGTGATCAGGAATGCTATTGTAGGTCTATGTGTGGTGTGTATGTTGTGTGGTTGTACTCTATGAGTATAGGCATAAGTGGTTGCAGTTAGTTAAGACTGGTACCGGATGTGGATTTAGAATCAAGTCTTTTTGAAGTGAATAGAAGGTGAGAACTTTTGGCTCTAAGGCTTATTAGTATTGGTAGAAAGGCTAAATTTTAGTTGAGATGGTGTCGCCAGGTCATGTGGATTGGGGTGATGTGGAATCACCCGCGGGTGTATGTTGAAAGTGTGCATTCACTGATTTGAGGACTTCGAGGCGAATCTTGGCACGTTCGAGGACGAACGTTTGCTTTAAGAGGGGGAGGATGTAATGACACGGCCCAGTCATTTTGAGAATTTAAGCTCTGTTCTGCGGCGTGAGGTCTTGAACAACTTCATATTATGTGTATCAACTTGCGTGCATGGTTGAATTTAGTTACCGGATGCTTCGGAGTTGAATTGGGAGAAGGAATCTAGTTTTGGAAGCTTAAGCGGTGAGAATTTGACCGGAATTGAGCTTTGGAGTAAACGACACTGGAATGGGTTTTGAGTGATCTCGATAGCTTCGTATGGTGATTTTGGACTTAGGCGCGCGTCCGGATTCAGATTTGGAGGTCCGTAGGGTAATTTGAGGTTCAGCGAAATTTGGAAGTTTGGAAAATGGAGAAGTTTGACCCATAATTGACTTTTGTGATACCGGGTTCGGAATGCGATTCCGAGAGTTGGAGCAGCTCCGTTATACCATTTTGGACTTGTCTACAAAATTTGGCGTCATTTCGGGATGATTTGATAGGTTTCGGCGCGTGTTCTAGAAGTTGGAAGATTTGAAAGTTCCTAAGTTCGATTCAAGGTGTGATTCGTCGTTTCAAAGTTGCCTGATGTAATTTGAGACCTCGAGTGAGTCCGTGTTAGGTTACATGACTTGTTGATATGCTTTGACGGGGTCCTGAGGGCCCCAGGTGTATTTTGGATGAGTTGCGGATAATTTTCCATGGTTTTGGGGAGGCTAAGTTATGGTGTAATCGCACCTGCGGGCCCTGGACGCAGGTGCGGTGGTCGCAGGTGCGAAGGAGGAAGCGCAGGTGCGAAAGGAGTTGGTCTGGGCAGTCTCCGCAGATGCAGAGAATTGGAACGCCCGTGCGGTGCCGCAGGAGCGGATCCGTGGGCGCAGAAGCAGATTGGAGCGCAGGTGCGATTGGTCAGGCGCACCTGCGGTTACGTAGATGCGGTTAAGTTGGTCGCAGGTGCGGAAGTCCTGGCAGAATCATATAAGTCGAGTGTTTGGCCATTTCCTTCATATTTTGAGTTTTAAACTTCGGATTTGGGAGCTTCTTTTGGGGTTTTTCAAGCAAAACGATTGGGTAAGTGTTCTTCACCTAGATTCTAATATATTCCATGATTTCATCTTCATTTTTATCATTAATTTGTGTTTTGAGTTGAGGAAAATGTTGGTTTTGAAAGAAAATTTCTAAGATGAAAAATCGTGATTTGAGGGACCAAATGGTATCGACATTTGATAATTTTTGTATGGTTGAACTCATATTGGAATGGGTATCGGATTTTGTAAAACTTGTCGGGTTCCGAGGTGCGGGCCCGGGGGGTCGACATTTGGACCGATTTTCGAATTTTGTTAAAGATTTAGACTTTATGATCCGGAATTGTTTCTTATGTGTTTTATTTGTGCTTTGTAGTTAATTTTGTTGGATTTGAGCCGTCCGGAGGTCTTTTCACCCGAGAAGTGCATTTTAGAGTATCGGGTTGTCGTCTTTGAGGTAAGTATCTTGCCTAACCTTGTGTGGGGGACTTTCCCTTAGGATTTGAGTCTTCTATGTTGCTTGTAGTTCGTGTACGCCAGGTGACGAGTGCGTGTTCGGACTTATTTGTGGAAAACTGGCCTTTTAGGGTTCTTCCATCGTTATATTCACTGTGTATGAATGTGTTCTTGACATGACTGAGTTTTCTATTTAGTAGTTTCACCTCTATATGCTTAATTGGAATTAATTGCTTCATGATTCACTCTTATTGCCTAATCGATTCATATTTGACTTAACTGAAGAATTTCGCTTCTCCTATTGGCATGTTGTCTTTTCATAGCTTCTTGTCTTATTTGGGAATTATCATCATCTCCTTCGATAATTGTTTAGTCTTAAGTGAAGCTAAGATCATCTTTCCTAATTGAATTATCTGATATCCTCGTATTTCTTCAATCTTAAAAAGGAGTTTAGATAACTCATATCTTTGTTGACTTGCCTTTATTTGGGACTACTTGCCTCGTGTTGATTCCCTTGTTATTGACCTGTGGATTGTGGGATCATTGCTACATGTTAGTTTTCCCTTTATCGAACTATTTCCTTTATGCCAGCATTCTCTTCTGTGGTTATTCCTTGTGAGCTGGTCCTACCGTTTCTTCGTGATTTACAGTTCTTGAGTTGACTTACTTGCCGTACCTTGTATTATTGTCATTGTTGCCGTTGTACTTGTTGTGGTGATGTACGAGTTTTCTGCCGTGTTGTAATTGTATTCTTTTTGGTTGCGTTGCATATTTACTTTGGGACTACGGAACGGTATTCCGGGAGATCCCCCTGCACATTTACGTTTGGGACTACGGGACGGTATCCCGGGAGATCCCCTGTTCTGCATATTTACTTTGGGACTACGGAATGGTATTCTGGGAGATTCCCCTGCACATTTATGTTTGGGACTACGAGACGTTATCCCGGGAGATCCTCCTGTTCTGATTTACTTTGGAACTACGGGACGGTATTTCGGGAGATCTCCCCGCACATTTATGTTTGGGACTACGGGACGGTATCCCGTGAGATCCCCCTGTATTGGATATTTACTTTGGGACTACGTAACGGTATTCCGGCAGATCCCCCTGCACATTTATGATTTGGACTACGGGACGGTATCCCGGGAGATCCTCTATACATTTACGTTTGGGACTACGGGACGGTATCCTGGGAGATCCCTTGTTATTATCACTGTGTTCTGAGTTGTCGTTTTCATTGATCCTATCCCAGTGTAAACAATATATGTGCTGTCTGTTCTTTTCCTTATGCTTACTAGCTGGTATGAACTATGTTACGACACTTGCACAAGCATACACGTGGCTAAGCACCCTTATCGGATAGGAGGCTCCTTGAGATTCGTTGAGTATAGACGCACACCCTTGTTTATTTGCCTTCCATGTGAGAATGACTCTTTTGGGTACGTGAGTTGTCAGTATGATTATGAGGTGTCATGAGGGCACAGGATGTCAAGTGTTAGGGTTCAGGTATTGAGACCCGTATTGTATGATTATGAGATGAGGTGTCATAGGGTGACTTATATTCGAAGGATATTTATTTGAAAGGGTTATATTCGAAAGGTATTCATTTTTAGAGAACTATTTGGGAAAAATATTTACTTGAAGGAAGTATATTTCGAAATGTTTTTATCAACTGAAAGATTCGACTAATTGACTGAAGTTGTTGGCTATGTCCTAATGTGAAAAACTGTCGTAGTTGCTGAGTTATGACTTGTCCTTACTGTATATGTGATTTCGAATTTGGGTTGTATTTCTGTTCACTTTTATGTGCTTTATTATGGTGTTCCGTTGTTACTTGTTGTTTTCTTTCCTTATTGTAGTTACTGTATTGTTAGCAAAATCCCTTAATCTTCGTACAGATATCATGTTCGGTTGTTTCTATACCTATGCTTGTTCTGCTTATTAGACCAGTGGGTGTCTTGACTGTTCCTCGTCACTACTCCACCGAGGTTAGTCTTGATACTTACTGGGCACCGCTGTGGTGTGCTCATACTACAATTCTGCATATTTTTTTGTGCAGATCCAGGTATTGTTCGATAGTAGCTGTGTGGATTCTTGCGAGGATACTCAAGGTAGTCCTGCTACTGCGTTTGCGGGCTTCGGAGTCGCCTTCCTATTTTATATTCACACTGTTGTACTTATTTCTATACGGTTGTGTTTAGAAGTTGTAGCGAAACTCTGTAGAGCTTTTGACTTGTACTACCGGATTTTGGAAATTTTAAATTTGTAGAGATTTCTTCTTCAAGACTGTTAAATTTCACTTATTATTGTGGTATTTCAGTATGAGTTAGGCTTACCTAGTCCCTAAGACTAGGTGCCATCACGATACCCAAACGGAGGGAAAGTTGGGTCATAACAATTTCTATCGACACACAAGGAAAAAAAAACAAGTGTAGAGCATGCTTCGCTAAATCAAACTAAAGTAATTTTTAAGCGTGAAGAGCTAAAAGTTCTTTTTCAAGTTATACAGCTGATATATATATTATCATGAACAACAACAACAACAACAACAACAACAACAACAACAATAATAATAATAATAATAATAATAATAATAATAATAATAATAATAATAATAATAATAATAATAATAATAATAATAATAATAATCAATGAATTCAGTTATCAAATTCAAAAGCAAGAAACGTTACAAGTTATAACCAAACTAACAAGTCTGAAAAAATTAGAGAAGAAATGAACACTCACAATTCACAAATGTGATATAGAAGTTGAGAGTGGACACCCATTAATTAACCTCTGGCCAAAGGAAAAAAATAAAATAAAAACCTTGGATCCTAATAAGCTTGGTGTCCCACCTCGTTAGCAATCACATGTAAGACAGTGCTGAGTTCAGATTGATTTGGATTATAGTATCTTTAGATTGGTTTTATTCTTAAATTTTGTGGACATCATTAACTACCTGGTAAAATATGTCTTGTTCATATGTTAGATTCTTCTTCTATCATATTCATTCCTAGTCCCAAGCATTAATTAATATTATGTAAAATCTGAAGTTTTTAGTCAAATTTAGCAGACTCGACAGTTTTTTGAGTTGATAAGTGGTTTTGAGAGAAAGAATCTCTTGGAAGTGCCTTTGATTAAGTATTACAATTAATTCCTTGGTAACTAATTCATAAGGATATTTTCAGTTTATTGCCAATTACGGTAACTAATTCTCTTTTTTTATTAGCATTATTATTATGCAAAATTTGTCTTAAACAAAATGGACATGACTGTTTCATGATTAATTTGTCAATTACATTTTTATTGGATAAGTTAAACACACTATATCAACCTAGTAATATTGTAAATGTGAAGTTGTAACTTTTTTAGAGACGTTTTAACATTTAAATGTTATAATACGACCATCTAGACTAAAAGCTCATGGGGCTAATATCTTGATAAGAAGCGTTTTTTTGTTGTATACTTTATATATATATATATATATATATATATATATATATATATATATATATATATATATATATATATATATATATATATATATATAT
>NW_017671628.1:190206-197265 GCF_001879085.1 Nicotiana attenuata | reverse complement strand
ATATATATAGGCCTTAGGTTGTTTACCCAAATGTCCTTAAAATGTCTCTTGCACGCTTTTTGCCTTAGATTATCATCCACTCTTTAATCCGAAAGAATTTTTTTAAAATCCTTCTTTTAAATCCTATGATACTATTTTGGCCATTATTGTTTCTTTGATTGTGATGATTAATGTGCCCAAGTGTGTGTGTATAAAAAGTTGTATCCATTTCACAGTTTACCTATCGATCGATTCAGGCATAGTTCTATTTTACATATAACATATGCTGTATTACAGTTGATAATGCAGACAACTCTGACTGTTACGTCTAACTAATCTTAGTCAGAGGCAGACGGAGAGTAGAAATAACAGATTCAACGAATCCAATACTTTTGACACAACGTACAAAAAATATATGTGCAAATCTTTAAAAACATTTCAAACATTAAACTATGAACCTATGATTTTAGAAGTGCAATGGGTGATGGATTATTATAAGCAGCCGAAGCAATCTCAGTATCAAAATCACAAGTAATCTAGATAACTAGTATATACGGAAATTCATGGTTTACCTCTTGAAGCGTGAACATGGCTTTTCAGTCACGTAAGCCTTCAGTTCCACAGCGTCTCAGTGGAATCTCTACCACCCGCACGATCACGATCTTCGAACGTTCCACAGTCTTATTGTGTATACCCAAATAATATCCGAAAATAGTAATTTCTTGTGGGCGAAATTCTAGGAAAACATGGCTAAAATTTTCGGCCACCATGTTCTCCTTGCTCTAGGTGGAAAACCTTATGTATTTAAAACAGGGTTAAAACCATTTTCCAACACCTGTTGGGTTTTCTTTTCTACCAATAAAAAGATTCCTTTATTTCCTATTATTTAGGTACAACAAGGACCAAATAATTTAATTAGCAAGGTTTCCTTATGAAATTAAATTCTAATTTTCGAAATTAATATCCACCATAATTAATTATGAATTATTTCACTAAAAATTCGTAGTTACATTCCTTATTCAATTTCAAAATTCATCCATTGAATCTTATTTAAATCCTCATGTGAAGATTCAGATACTAATCAATTAAATTAAATTACTGATAATTTTATTTATTAATTATTTTCTTTAGACTTTCGCTTGACTTATTTCATGTGTTGGATACAAAATTCACCAGCCGGGTTTACACATAAGAACTTATAAGCTTTCATAAATGTGTATCATCAATCTCTAAACCAAGACATGAATTCCATCAACTAACTATTTTTTCACCAATGTACATTATTATTATTCAATTTACCAGACATATTAACCCACGAAAGGATTTCGCCTTTTAATAATCCTTTTAATAAATTAAACAACAATAATATACACAACTAATAATAATTATATCAAGATTAAGTGTATAAGCACATTTAATGACTAGAGAATTTATTTTATTAAGTCAGTATAAAATACTTATCTCTACTTGGTCCGTTCAATACATACAAAATGCCTAACCACGGAATTACATCATTCCCATATAATCAAGATAAATTATATTTAATCTTGTGCTACAATCATTCCTGATGGTTTGTCCAATTCCATCATTAGATTATGCACAAACTTTATACTTATAAGAATCGATGATTTAATCTTTCGTCTATAAGCTAAACTTTATACACTAAATCATCTACTATATAAGCAAAGGGCACAGATTAATATATGATCTATTTAAAACGTTATTAAAATTGAATAAACAATTGTTCCATAATAAATATTAAATCCAAACCAAACCCATGGTTAATAGTATATATCCGGGCGATTTGCAGCCGTACCCTATATTTATGCCACCTTTTAACATGTACCCTATTTTTAAAAACTATTGATTTGGTAACCAGCAAACAAAAAATCCGTAATAATATGACCATTATGCCCCTGACAAAACATATAAAAGATGCATCACGCATAAATCAATTTACGGTTCTCCTCCATCACTCAGTCTCTCCTCAGATCGCCTCTCGCAAACCAGAAATTTGAACCAGATTCAAATTTCAAATTCAAAATTACAAAATACATTGTAAGTATTCCAATTCATCTTCAGAATTCAAAATAGTTTTTGAAACTGATTGATTTCGTGATATATTTTTCTTGTTTGAAGGATGAATATATTTGCATGAACTTTTCACTGATAGATTTCACTGACAAATGAATTTGCATTCTAAATATGTTTCACGTGATTCTTCACTTTAAAGCTAATTTAACGTCAAAGCTAAAAATTCAAATATGCTGAAGTTTCCCACTGCATAATATGCTGAAGTTTTTGGTTTATTTGCTAAACAAGCTGAGTTTACATAATTTGGTAAAACTTGATAATAAAAAAATGCTGAAGGATTTGTCTTGTAGTGTAATCAAGCTGAAGTTATTTAGTTCATATGTAAAAACTTCAGGACTAAATAAGCTGAACCTTTTATTCTGGATTCAATATTTTTGTCGTAAAGTTTTTTAAAAAACTTCAGCACGAGGTGGTGAAGTTGTTTAGTTCATATGTAAAAACTTCAGGACTAAATAAGCTGAAGTTTTTATTATGGATTCAATAGTTTTGTCATAAAGCTTTTTAAAAAACTTCAGCACGAGGTGCTGAAGTTGTTTAGTTCATATGTAAAAACTTCAGCAAAACAAGCTGAAGTTTTCCTCCTCCACTGGGTAAAAATAAAACATAAATTAAAATTACATATTACACAAAAACTTTAGCATAAGATGCTAAAGTTGTTTAGTTCATATGTAAAAACTTCAGGACTAAATAAGCTGAAGTTTTGATTCTGGATTCAATAGTTTTGTCGTAAAGCTTTTTAAAAAACTTCAGCATAAGATGCTGAAGTTGTTTAGTTCATATGTAAAAACTTCAACAAAACGAGCTGAACCTATCCTCCTCCACTGGATAAAAATAAAACATAAATTAAAATTACATATTGCACGAAAACTTCAGCATAAGATGTTGAAGATGTTTAGTTCATATGTAAAAACTTCAGGACTAAATAAGCTGAAGTTTTTATTCTGGATTCAATAGTTTTGTCGTAAAGCTTTTTAAAAAGCTTCAGCACAAGTAACGACCCGGCCGGTCATTTTTAGAATTTACGCCCCGATCCCCTATTAACTGCTTCCCCCAAGCTTATTTCTGCTATTTTTATTTGCCGGGATGTTCGGTTTTGAGCTTCGGAGGGTTTTGGGACACTTAGTCCCTAAATGAGAGCTTAAGTGTTGGAAAGTTGACCGTAGTCGGAACAGTGTGAAGACGGCCTCGGAATGGAAATCCGATGGTTCCGTTAGCTCCGTTGGGTGATTTCGGATTTGGGGGCGTGGTCGGATTGTGTTTTGGAGGTCCGTAGCTAATTTAGGCTTGAAATGCCGAAAGGTCAAATTTTGAAATTTCCGGTTCGATAGTGAGATTTTGATTCGAGGGTCGGAATGGAATTTCGAGAGTTGCAATAGTTCCGTTATGTCATTTGGGACGTGTGTGCAAAATTTTAGGTCATTCGGACTAGGTTTGATAGACTTTTTGATCGAAAGCGTATTTTGAGAAATTTGGAATTCTTAGGCTTGAATCCATGGTTAATTTGAGGTTTCGATGTTGTTTTAGGTGTTTTAAGGATTGGTACAAGTTTGGGGAGTTGTATTAGACTTGTTGGTGCCTTTGGTTGAGGTCCCGGGGGTCTCGGGATGATTTCGGATGGTTGGCGTGAAAGTTAGAAGATGTTGCAGCTGCTGTGTTTTTGCTGCTTCTGGTATTTTCGCATCTGCGGTAGGAGGACCGCAGATGTGGCGCCGAAGAAGCGGCTAAGTGGCCGCAGAAGCGAAATTTGGAAATTTCCTCAGGAACCGCAGATGCGGTGAGTTGATCGCAGAAGCGCAATCGCTCCTGCAGTTAGAGTTCCGCAGATACGGAACCTAGCATTTAAATGAAAGTCGCAGATGCGACGCAGTTTCTGCAGAAGCGGGACCGTAGGTGCAGTCCCAAGGCCCGCAGGTGCGGTCTCAGGGCCCGCAAATGCGGAAATCGCTGGGCAGAACCTATAATTAGTTGCCTTTGCGAAATTGAGCCATTCTTTCACCATTTTCATCCGGCTTTCAAGCTTTTGAGAGAGATTTTGAGGAAAACAAAGGAGAATCTCTTGGAGGTAATGTCCTTGATTTCATAACTCATTTTTATGTGATTTAAGACCTAATTAGTGATGAGAAATTTGGGAAAATGGGTAATTAGGGCTTGAGTTTAAGAGGCCTTTAAATGAGAATTTGAGGGGCCAATTGGACTCCGATTTCAGTGTTCTTGTTATGTTTAGACTCGTGAGAGTACGAGGTTTCTGAAAATATAAATTTTATCCGATTCCGAGACGTGGGCCCGAGGGGCGTTTTGGTCATTTTAACTAATTTCGCGTATTAGCTTAAAATTTAATTATAGAATCAGTTACTTGAGGTGTTAATTACAATATGCAATTGAATTGAATAGATTTGGGCCATTTGGAGTCGGATACTCGTGGCAAAGGCTTGGTTTCGGGTTGAGTTGCACTTGTTCGAGGTAAGTGGCTTGTCTAACCTTGTGTGAGGGACCTTTTCCCCTTAGGATTGATATTGTGGTAATTGAAATGCCTCATACGTGAGGTGACGAGCACGTACTTGTGCTAATTGTTGGAAATCCGGTTTTTTCATTAAAAATAGCCTTGAATTGTGTTCTTCCTTTTCTTGCTTACACTGTTTGGAAACTAAACCTGTTGTAGCCTAGAGAAGCATGTCTACTTGACTAAATTGCTCTATTCGCCTCAGCTGCCTTATTTGTATTACGTGAACCATGCTAGGTTTGCATTTCCTGCTTCACTTTGATATGCAATTGATTGAATTGAATTCTGGTTGTTGTTGCGTATTTACTTTGGGACTACGGGACGGTATCCCGGGAGCTCCCCTGTGTGCTTACTTTGGGACTACGGGACGGTATCCCGGGAGCTCCCCTGCATGTTTACTTTGGGACTACGGAATTGCATTCCGGGAGATCCCCCTGCACATTTATGAGTTGGACTACGGGACTGCACCCGGGAGATCCACTGGATATGATATTTATATTTGGGTGCTACAGGACGGTATCCAGGGAGATCCCGGTTGTTTATCTTGGAGCTGAGTTGTATTCTCTTACTGTGTTTTACTTGCCTCCGTGATAGTGGTGGATGTCCCTTATATCTTGTGTTACTTATTTACACTGTTTATTTCACACTGTTAAACTTTGTATCTTATTTAACCTCAGTAGGGCCCTGACCTTCCTCGTCACTACCCAACCGAGGTTAGGCTTGGCACTTAGTGAGTACCGTTGTGGTGTACTCATGCCCTTCTTGCGCATGTTTTTCATGTGCAGATCTAGGTACCTCTACTCAAGCTTACCATTCTTAAGGCGAGGCGATTCTACGGGACTTCGAGGTATATCTGCTGCGTCCGCAGACCGAGGAGTCTCTTTCTATTCCTGCATTTAGTATTTAGCCCTTTTGTACTTTTTGTTCTTGTTAGACATTTCGGAGATTAGAGTTATGTAGTGTTTTCTCAGCTTATGGATCCGTGAGTTTCCGGGTTTTGGGATAGTGTATCAGATTTTGAAAAGTTATGTGTATATGCCGAGCAGCATGTAATTATTATTTCTTTCAGTTATTCGGTTTTTGATTGTTTATTCCGCAAGATTTGTTTGTTTCCGCATTTGTTAGGCTTACCTAGTCGTAGAGACTAGGTGCCGTCATGATAGTTCACGGAGGGCGAACTGGGGTCGTGACAAGTTGGTATCAGAGCTCTAGGTTCATAGGAGTCATGGATCACAAGTCGGTTTATTAGAGTCTCGCTGATCGGTACAGAGACGTCGGTACTTATCTACGAGAGGCTATGTAACTGGTAGGAAACATTTCACTTCATTTGAGTTTTTTGTCGTGCGAGATTTTTGATATCCCAATTCTAAACTTCTGTCTTTCTATTCTCTCACAGATGGTGAGGACACGTGCTACTCGAGATGACCAGGCACCCGTGCCCCCTACTGGAGCCGTCAGAGGCCGGGGCCGGGGTAGAGGCAGAGGACGCGCTCGTGGTGCAGCTAGAGCACCCGCGCAAGCTACCGCCGAGGTACCACCAGCAGTACCAGCCGGAGTCCAGACACCTGATACGTCTGCCACTACTACTCCAGCACTCCAGGAGACTTTGGCACAGTTTATGAGCATGTACACCACTTTGGCTCAAGCAGGGTTGCTTCCCCCTGCTGCGGCCACATCCCAGGCCGGGGGAGGAGCGCAGACTCCCGCTGCCCGCACTCCTGAGCAGCAAGTGCATGTTGATTAGGTCCCAGAGGTTGTTCCTGCGCCGCCTGCAGTTCCAGTTCAGTCCGAGGACAGGGCAGCGGCTTCAGAGGATGAGCAGCAGAGACTTGAGAGGTGATAACTAGGGATTTCGACGCATTTTATACTCCTTCTTGCTTATGCTTTGATTAGAAATTCATACAAAATAATCCCAAAAGGCTCACAAGTTGTGCTTGATTGCAGGTTTGATCATCAAAGTGACGAGATGTCAAAGATCAGCTCAAACGGAGTGAAACTTGCACAAGTGCCAAGGACAGGACAAGCTCAGGCTAAACAGGCCTAGTGCGGCCGCACACCACTTTGTGCGGTCCGCACTAGGAGATTCAGAGAAGCAAAATTTCAATCTAAGAGCAGTGCGCCCGCACAAGGTTTTGTGTGGTCCGCACTGAAGGCAATGCGACTGCAGTCGATTTAGTGCGGTCCGCAGAGCCAAGAATAGGAGAGGTTGCATTTTCAGAGTTTCAAGCCTCCGCGGTTCGCAGTCCATTTTACGCGGACCGCACTAGAAGCCTCCGCGGCCGCAGTCCATTCTGTGCGGTCCGCGAAGCCCAAGTTCAGAGAGCTGGATTTGAAGCCAAGAGTCCTAGTGCGGCCGCAGTCCATTCTGTGCGGTCCGCACTAACCCCGGCAGGGGCCATTTTTGTCTAGATTTTTCAGCCAAGTACTAATAGCTCTTTTTCCATTTTTCGGGGTATCAGTATATGTAATTAAGCTAGCTGCACTCG
>NW_017671628.1:133560-189885 GCF_001879085.1 Nicotiana attenuata | reverse complement strand
TTTGCATACCCAATTGGCTTGAGAAAGCCAATTCGGGCAAAATCACTCAACCACCGAGAGGTGTAGAGTGGGTAGAGTCGTGAAACGATTATAACATACTCCCCAAACGTGTCAAGCATGCCTTAGATTCAAGTACCCGTCAATTGACCACCTAGGCGGTAGTCATTACCCTAGTGCCTTTTAAACCTATTTGAACAACTCGTAGCATTATAACTCTTAGCATAATTTAGTTGCAATTACCATTTGTAGATTGATAATAGTAGAAGTAAACAAAAACCTCAAAAATGAATAGAAGTGTAATTTGGAACACATACACAATTCTACACTAGATAGGTACTCGATTCCAAATTCTAGCTCTCTGTGGATTCGATCCCGATCCTAAATCGGGTAAAAGCTGCCCCGACCCTCTCTCGCTACTTAAATAGTAGTGCGGAGTAGGCCGCGATCACTTTTTGGCGCCGTTGCCGGGGCGCTAACGGTTTTGGCTATCTATTTAGTTAGATTTGTGTTTTGTTCTTCTTTCCTTCTTGTTACTAATTTGTTTGTGTTAATACATCAGGTACAAAATGGCATTAAATGCTAATGACCCTATTGGAAATGTGAATGCGGGGGAGGAGGTAGATAACATTGGAGAGGATGAGGTACCTCTTATACCTCAAGGACAACGTAGAGGCCGCCAGGCCAATGCAAATGAGAACGTTCCAGACCCTCCTCCGCCACCTACAAGAGTGGCTCCAAGAGTTCTTCCCAACCAAGGCTATGCGAGTGCTATTGTCCCGCCGCGAATTCGGGCGGGCAATTTTCAAATAACCAATGTGATGCTGACATTATTGGAGCAGCGGGGTTATTTCACAGGTGCTCCCACTCAGAATGCGTACAAACATTTCAAGGGGTTCGTGGATACCTGTTGGGGGAGCAAGCAAACCAATGTGTTCGAGGATGCACTTCGATTGAGGATTTTCCCTTTCTCACTTAGGAGGAAAGCATTGGACTGGCTTGAGCGACTTCCCAACCATTCCATCACAACTTAGGATGAGTTTGCGGATAAGTTCATTGCCAAATTCTTCTCATCCGGACACATGGCAGCACTATGGGATGAGATCTTAGCCTTCAAGCAGGAGCCTGCCGAACCATTGCTTGAGATATGGGAGTGATACAGAACTATGGTGAAAGAATGCCCCAACAATGATATGATAGAGGCGATGATACAACAAACCTTCTATCGAGGAATCAATACAACAAACCAATGCATAGTGAACCAATTGGCTGGGGGTAATTTCATGAAGCTGCCTTATGATGAAGCTTGTGAGATTCTTGATGAAATGGCTGACACATCCTCCGCTTGGCAAAGTAGAGCCAATGTGACTCAGGGTGACCCCACGGTTACTCATTTTCATAAAGAACTACATGACCATGGACAGGCTATAGCAGAACTTACAGCAACAATGAACCAATTAGCAAAGGCACAGTTGCAACAAGTCCAAAATCCTCGCCAAGTGAATGCTATGGAGGGTGTTAACATGCTAGTGAACCAAAGAAGGCGAAGAAGTCAACAAAACCAAGGGAATTCGGATCAATTTGACAATGATGGTAATGGATTTCAAGATGATGGCTATGAGGAGCAAAATGAGGAGGTGCAATATGTGAATAATTACCAAGGCCAAAGAGGAAATTCTTCCAACCAACAACAACAATGGCGACCCCAGGGCAATTGGGGTAACCAACAACAAGGCAACAATAATTGGAACAATCAACATCAAGGGAACAACAATTGGGGAAATCAAAATAACAACCGCAACAATCAAGGAAACTGGGGAAACAACAACAATTAGGGTGGAAATGACAACAACCAAGGCGGGTGGAACAATAACCAAGGAAATCAGGGGCAAGGCTTTCAAAGGCCCCCAATGTACCAACAACCGACCAATCCACCACCTTTCCTTCCCAGGGTCCTAGTTCATCCAACAATGAAATGGGTAGAATTGAAATGATGTTCGAACAAATAATGAAAAAGAATGCAGATTCCGATGCACAATTGGCTTCTCACAATACTTCAATTAGGAATTTGGAGGTGCAACTAGGTCAAATCTCTCAGTCCTTAAACACACGCCCTAAGGGTGCTCTACCAAGTGATACGGTAGTGAACTCAAAGGGAGGGAACACTCATGTTATGGCTGTGACCACTGGGAGTGGACGAGGCGGTGATGTGAATGCCTCCAAACAAAAGCAAGTTTTGGGTGATGAAGTTGAGTTGCTAGAAGATGAAGTTCCTTTGGTGGTTGAGAAGGTGGTTGATGAAAATGTGAACGAAGAAGTGAGGATCAATATTCAAGATGCTGAGGTGGAAACACAAAGTGACGTGAACCCGTCTAGGGAGCACGTAATTTGGCATGCCGGAGCCGGTTGTGCCAAAAGCCAAGGCACCCTTGCCTAGGCCACCTCCTCCTTATCCTCAGAGGCTAGCCAAGCAGAAAAATGAGAATCAGTTCAAAAAATTCATTGACATGATGAAGAGCCTATCTATCAATGTGTCTTTGGTAGAGGCTTTGGAGCAAATGCCTGGCTATGCTAAATTCATGAAAGATTTGGTTACAAAGAAAAGATCAATGGACTGTGAAACTATCAAGATGACCCACCAAGTTAGTGCTATAGTACATTCAATGGCTCCAAAATTAGAGGATCCCGGTGCTCTCACTATCCCCTGCACTATAGGGAGTGTAGACTTTGCTAAAGTTTTATGTGATCTTGGGGCAAGAATCAACTTAATGCCCTACTCACTTTTCAAGACTTTGGGTATTGGGCCACCGAGGCCAACTTCCATGCGATTGCAAATGGCATACCGATTTATGAAGCGACCATTGGGTATTGTTGATGATGTGCTTGTCCGGGTGGACAAATTTATCTTGCCAGCTGATTTTGTGATCTTGGATTGTGAGGTAGATTATGAGGTCCCGATCATATTAGGGAGACCTTTCCTTGCTACGATGAAGGCTCTAGTTGATGTGGAAGCAGGGGAACTCACTTTCAGGGTGGGTGATGAAAAGGTAGTCTTTCATGTGTGCAAGTCAATGAAGCAGCCCAATTGTACCAAGTGTGCTCATTTGTGGATCTAGTCACGGCTGTGATAATTGATGATACCAGTGCAATGATCAATGTTGAGGACCCTTTAGAGGCCGTATTGTTGAATTTGGATGTCAATGATGATGCGGGCCAAGTGGAGTGCGTGAATGCTTTACATGGAATGGGCTCTTATTCTTACGAGCCTAGCAAACTTTCTTTGGATCTTAAAAATAGAAAGACGCCTCCAACAAAGCCTTCAATTGAGGAACCCCCGGTGTTCGAGTTGAAGCCATTACCTCCAGACCTCAGGTATGAATTCTTGGTCTCTAATTCAACTTTACCAGTTATTCTTTCCTCTTGTCTTACTAACATGCAGGTTGACGCCACATTGGCGGTGCTCAAAAAGCGGAAAAAGGCAATTGGATGGACTCTAGCTGATATTCGGGGAATAAGCCCCGCATTCTGTATGCACAGATTATTCTGGAAGATGATGCAAAACCCTCCTTGTAACATCAAAGGAGTCTCAATGAGGCAATGCAAGAAGTGGTGAAAAAAGAGGTGATCAAGTGGTTAGATGCCGGCGTGGTGTATCCTATCTCTGACAGCTCATGGACTTCTCCGGTGCAATGTGTGCCGAAGAAGGGTGGTATGACCGTGGTGAACAATGCTAACAATGAACTTATTCCAACCAGGACAGTGACCGGATGGAGGGTGTGCATAGACTACCGCAAGCTGAACAAGGTGACCCGCAAGGATCACTTCCCATTGCCTTTCCTGGACCAGATGCTTGATCGCCTTGCTGGGCGTGCCTTCTATTATTTCTTGGATGGTTATTCAGGGTACAATCAAATTTTGATAGCTCCCGAGGATCAGGAGAAGACAACCTTTACTTGTCCATATGGCACCTTTGCTTTCTCTCGGATGCCCTTTGGGTTGTGCAATGCACCGGCAACATTCCAACGGTGTATGATGGCCATTTTCACTGATATGGTGGAAGATATTTTGGAGGTGTTCATGGACGACTTCAGTGTTGTGGGTGATTCATTCGATGAGTGTTTGAACAATTTGGATAGAGTTTTGGCCCGGTGTGAAGACACCAATCTTGTGCTAAATTGGGAAAAATGCCACTTCATGGTTGAAGAGGGAATAGTGTTGGGCCATAAAATTTCAAAGCATGGGATTGAAGTTGATAAAGCCAAGATATAGGTGATTTCAAGGCTTCCTCCCCCCACTTCTGTCAAGGGGGTGAGGAGTTTTCTTGGGCACGCGGGTTTCTACCGGCGATTTATCAAGGACTTTTCGAAGGTGGTGAATCCTTTTTGCAAGTTGCTAGAAAAGGATACAAAGTTTGTGTTTGATGAGAGATGTATGCAAGACTTTGAACTTCTCAAGCATATGTTGACAACCACCCCGATCATTACCGCACCCAATTGGAGATTGACTTTCGAGCTCATGTGCGACGCGAGTGATGTTGCGGTTGGGGCAGTTTTGGGTCAAAGAGTGAAAAAATGTTTCATCCAGTGTACTATGCGAGCAAGACTATGAACGAGGCTCAATGGAACTACACTGTGACTGAGAAGGAATTGTTGGCTATTGTGTTCGCCATGAAAAAATTTCGGCCATATCTTATGGGAACCAAAGTCATAGTGCACACCGATTATGCAGCTCTTAGATATTTGACGACAAAGAAAGACTCCAAAGCTAGACTGATGCGATGGGTCTTATTACTTCAAGAGTTTGATTTGGAGATAATGGATCGAAAAGGTAGTGAAAACCAAGTGGAGGATCATTTGTCCTGCTTGGAGGAGGAAGGAAGGCCGTGGTATGGCTTAGAGATCAATGATGCATTCCCCGATGAGCAACTACTTTCTGTGTCGATGAGTGATATGCCGTTTGCGGACATTGCTAATTTCCTTGTGACCGGCATCATCCCGTGTGAGCTCTCTTCTAACCAAAGGAAGAAGCTCAAACGGGATAGTCTGGACTTCTATTGGGTCGAGCCATACTTGTTCAAGATTTGCACCGACAGAGTAATCCGGAGGTGTGTACCTGAGGAGGAGCAATTTAGCATCCTAGAGGCTTGTCATTCCTCCCCCTATGGTGGCCATCATGGAGGGGAGAGCACGACTTCAAAAGTTCTGAGTTGTGGTTTTTATTGGCCAACCTTGTTCAAAGATGCAAGTGATCTAGTCAAAAGGTGTGATCAATGTCAACGAGCCGGCGGGATTTCCAAGAAAGATGAGATGCCTCTCTACACCATTCTCGAAGTTGATATCTTTGATGTATGGGGTATCGATTTTATGGGCCCTTTTGTAAGCTCGTGTGGAAACACTTACATTCTTGTAGTAGTTGATTATGTCTCAAAATGGGTTGAGGCCATGGCCTTGCCCAACAATGAAGCTAGGAGTGTGGTTGCATTTCTAAAGAAGAGCATTTTCACAAGGTTTGGCATGCCTCGGGCAATTATTAGTGATGGAGTCGCATTTTCGTAATAGAGCTTTTGATGCCCTGCTTTCTAAGTATGGTGTCAACCACAAAGTGTCTACGCCTTATCATCCTCAAGCAAGTGGCCAGGTTGAAGTGTCTAACAGGCAGATCAAGAGCATTTTGTCTAAAACCGTCAATGCCAATAGGACAGATTGGTCTAAAAAGTTAGATGATGCTCTATGGGCTTACCAGACCGCTTACAAGACTCCAATTGGTATGTTGCCATACCGGTTGGTGTTTGGGAAAGCATGTCATTTACCAGTGGAGTTGGAGCATAAGGCCATGTGGGCCTTGAAGAAGTTAAATATTGATTGGGACATAGCTGCTAATCTTCGGGTGGAGCAACTCAATGAGCTTGATGAATTTAGGTTCCATGCCTACTCTAGTTCGTCTCTGTATAAGGATAAAATGAAATACCTTCATGACAAATATACTCGGGGCAAGGAGTTCAAGGTGGGAGATTTGGTGCTCTTATTCAATTCTCGACTGAGGTTGTTCTCGGGAAAGCTGAAGTCAAAGTGGAGCGGACCATTTTAAGTAGTGTGTGTGACCCCGTTTGGTGCTCTTGATTTGAAGAACAAAAGTGGGGAATTTTTAGAGTGAATGGGCATAGGGTCAAGCACTATTTGGGGAAGTTTGATGATAGCAATGTGGTGGTTGTTGTTCATTTCAAATGATTGGATGGTAACATGCGTCGTGCCACGCGTTAAATCAGGCGCTTCTTGGGAGGCAACCCATGTGTTTTTCTTCTTGTTTTTATTTTATTTTCATTGTAGTGTAGGATTGATTTTTGGGCTAACTGGTTGTGAGATGCTACAGGATTGAGTTGATGCAGTGCAGGACATAATTAAAAAAATGCACAGGTCTCTGAAGTTGCCAGTGCGGCCACACTACCATTTTGTGCGGACCGCACTGGTAAAGGGTGAAGTGTGACCTCTCTGAAGTTTGCCACCGCGGCCGCACTACATTTTGTGCGGTCCGCGGTGGACCACTACGGCCGCGGTCCATTTTGTGCGGACCGCAGTGGGTGACCACTACGACCGCGGTCCATTTTGTGTGGTCCGCACTGGTTGGTGAGACTGGGCCCCAGGTCCTATTAATAGGGCCTGAGGTCCTCTTTTTACCCTTTTCGCACCTTTCACTCTCAGAACCCTAAATCTACTGTTCACTATCTCTTTTGCTTGAAATCAACCGCTTGGACTTGTTATTTTTTATTAAATCTCACATCTGGTACCGTTATCTTTCTTTTAATTGTTTAATTTTTGTGAATTTCTTTTAATTTGTGTTTTCTTTCTTCCCTTTTCTATGCTTTCTGTAATTTTCTTCAATTGAGTAGATTAGGGTTGTTAATTTTTAGGTTAAAGTAGACATAGATAGTTAAAATCAATGGTTAATCATGTAGAGATACTACTTAGGTGGAAAATTGGACCCAAAATCAAAATACATGGAACCCTAATTTAGTGCCACAATTGGGCACTCAGTGCGGACCGCGGTCGTTTTAGTGCAGTCCGCGGTGCCTCAGTGCGGTCCGCACTACCATTTTGTGCGGACTGTATTGATGACCTTCTGATTGCTGAACCTCAGCCAGTGCGGCTGCGGTTGATTTTGTGCGGTCCGCACTGCCTAGATACAGAGAAGTCTGAACCCCACCTCTGTGCAGACCGCGGTTGATTTTTTGCGGTCCGCGGTGACCTCAGTGCGGCCGCAGTTGATTTTGTGCGGCCCGCACCGGGTAACTTCTGCAACCTGTCTGCAACTTTTCTTTCCTGCTTCTGTAACATTGTTCTTAACTGATTACTCTGACACTAACAAGCTGATTGAATTATGATTGCAGACAATGGTGAGACTACGAGGCAAACAACCAGGCAGAGGAGAATCTACCTGGGGAGGGAAGAAGAAAATGATAAAACTCACTCCCCAAGCTCGGGAAAATATTAAAATGACAAGAAAACTGATAAAGGCTGCTGATAGAGCTGCTTCCTGTTCTTCGGGGAGTGAGTATGAGCCATCAAGGGAGATTTCTTCAGACTCCGTGTCAGAATACATGGAAGACTCGCCGGAGAGACCTAGGCCAAGAGACACTCCTCCACCATCACCCACTGCCCAAGCACCAACAAATGTCATTTCTGAGTCGTCTGAGGGCTCGGCAGCAGGTAGTGGGGAATACTCCACCTCTCCCACAGCTTCATTATCTGGAGAGGGTGCTGTAGGTGCTGAGGAGGAAGTTGGGGGAGAACAAGAGGTAGGAAAAGGAGGTGAGCCTTAGGTGGGGAGCATTGCTAGAACCAGAAGGCCAGAGGTTTGGCAAGATAGATTTGTCAGCAAAGTGGCATATCATAAATTTCGGGAGTGGTGGCCAGTGAGAAAGTTGACCTCGGAGCGAAGTTTTGTTGACAAAGACTTGTTACCTCACAATCCCGACGTGCTGAGGCAGTTTAGGACAAGAGTGGGCTGGGAACATTTTTTAGAAGAGTGTGTAGATGCCAACAAACACATGGTCAAAGAGTTTTACTGCAATGTAGCCCACATCAAAAAGGGCTCCAAAGTGACCAAAGTTCGGAATCTGAAAGTGTTATTTGAAGGGAAGTACATCAATGAATACCTTGGCTTTAATGAGGAGGATGAGACCCTGTACATGGAAAAGTTGGAAATGAGTGAGGAGGTCCGTCCATGGTTGGCACAATACCTGGCAATCCCAGGTACCACCCCTGACTGGTTGACTGCTGGAGTCAAAATTCTAAGACGGAGTATAAACTTTGAGGAACGGGGGTGGGAGACTTTTATATGTAGCAGGTTGGACCCCACGACACATGACAACACCCTTCCTCTTTCTCGGGCTGTTTTGGTAGCTTCGATCATGGAGGGGTACCCAATCAATATGGGGAATGTGATGTCGAGGATTATCTCCATTGTGGGTTCCAAGCATGACAGAAACTATCCGTTCCCCAGTACCCTCACTATGTACTTCCGGGACTTGAAGGTGGAAAAGAGGTCCTTCTATATAACAGTCAAAGCGAAGGCCCCTTTCTCTTGGTACAGCATGCAGGGGGATGATAACCCTAAGAGCAAGACCTTCAAGGGTACACCTACTACTACAATTGGCCAGTCTGAAGAGCCAGTTGTGGTAGTGGCTCCTGCTGAGCCTACATCCACTTCCACAGATATCCCTCCCGGTTCGTCCTTATCCACAGCCATTCCTGCTGGCCCATCCACCTCAGCAGGCCCGGAGATTCCATCTTCCCGGGCCCATCCTATTACTGCCCACAGATTAAACCAAGCATTTATGAGTATCAGCAACTAGATGCAGACTGCCTCATCCAAGTTGTCCATCTTGACCACCACTGTTGAGGCTCAGTCGACTCCTCCAGCTCCAGAGGTTCCACAGTCCATAGAGGATGCTCTTAAAGAGATGTTAGACAACCAGAAGAAAATCCTCGACAACCAGAAGAAGCTTGCTGAGGTAGTTGATTCACACAGCAAGGCTCTCAAGGATCTTGCTAGGGAGCACAAGAAGCTGAGGAAGACACGGTCCTCCAAGGAGTTCGTGAAGGAGCTGAGAGCGGATGTTGACAGACTGAAGGCAGATCACCTTCCTTTAGACTTATTGCTCCAGGACCCAGCACCAGTAGTTCATCCACAGCCAGAGCAGTCTCAGAGGCCTCCCAAGAGGAGGAGGATGATTCCTAGAGCAGATGATGCAGTCATCCAATTGGCCGACCCAACGGAGGCTTCCTCCAGTCAGCTACCGGATGTATCTCAGGAGCCTGTCCAAGTCCAGGCCCAGGTCCCAGCAGCAGAGCAGTAGCCCACAGGGAACCAGTCTGAGGTTCTCGAGCACATTGAGGACCCTGGGACCACTCAAGAGCCCATGCAGACATACATGCCATAGGGAGTTTGCTTATATCCTTAACCCTCTCTCTTTTCGATGCTTTATTTAGACTAGTTGGCATTGGGGACAATGCCATCTTTCATTTGAGGGGGTAGGCCCTACATTTTGGATGATTGTATATATTTAACAATTTTTATGCTTTCTTGATTTTTCATCTTTGGTCTGTATATATTTTTAACATTTCGCTACATTTCTCGCACTTTTATTTTACTTTGGGTCTGTATATAAAGTTATGTTACATTGTAGATATTCATCCCATCTATTGTATATTCGACAAATCCCCTCTTGTATATATTCATTTTACTATCAGCAAATTTTTCGTTTTTAGCTTCTTAATTGTGATTCGTAGCTTCTTGTTTTGAAATTTGCAATAAGCCTTTGGTTTTCTTAATGCCACGGTTTTTTCCAAAGGTGGAGTGTTGTGTGAAACGGGTGGCTCTTCCCAATGATAGATGGCATGACAACCTTCTTAAGGGTTTGAGTCCGTTTTCTTTTTGCTTTTCGTAGTTAATAGTTAAGGGTGCCTCGAGCAAAGCTTCACCTGGGCCTAGCACATTTGCCTTTGAACTTATGGTCAAAGACAATTTGTTGTGTTTAGGATGGTGAAAGTCGTGACCTTGAGACTCTTGTGTTGGCCGATAATCATCAAGTGGTTCTTCGGGACCATTGTGAGCTTAAATCTTATCTAAGGTCGTTGTGGGCCCCCAGCTCTGTGTCCTTAGCAATCCCATAGCTTATGTGGAGAGTAATCGTATTGCAAGTCCATTTCCCAAGCCATTGGTCTAGAACTTGCCTTGAATGTTTGTTGAGGTGAAATCCTAAGTGAATTTTGACTTGAGACATGATTATAGGCTTTCCTTGGTCCAAATGATAGCTTGAACACTTCCATAACCTACCAATGATAAGATCCCTAGTCAACCCTTTTGAGCCTTAGACCTTTTCCTTCAATAACCATGATACAAGCCTATACCCGTTTTTAAAAGATACCCTCTCTTGGCACCCGATCTTTCCTTTAGTAGATGGCAAAAGCATAAGTTTGGGGGGAGAGACGAGGATTGCAACAAAGTGGTAAAAAGGCACAAAAATGAAGAAAAGGAAAGGCAACGAAAAAGAAAGAAAGGCAAATAGCCAAAAAGAAAGTTCAAAGTGAAAAAGAATAAAAAAGGGATTCAAAGAAAAGCAAAGAATGAAAGGTGTGGAAAGTTGAAAAAGGAGAAAAGGTCTGAAATGCATAAGAAAGAGTGACAATGTGTCTCTCTAACCCCTAAGAAAGAAGTGAAATGACTCAAAGAGTCAAGTGAATGGATGCCAAATGAATCAAAAGAAGTGCTTAAGGGAAGATGGAACCTACTTAGACCAAAACATTTCCTACCCTGAACCAAAAGCCTTCACAATGTCTCCACAAAAGTCCTATATGATCTTGAGTGAATGAAGCTTATATTAGTAAATACTCACATAAGGGGCAAGCATATGGTACCTAGATCCGGACTTGTGGCTTTTTCTTGTGAGAGATGAGTGAATTAAAATTATCCTAGTTCTCAGTGCCACTATCTTAAAGGTGAGGATTGCTTAGGGAGAGTTGAGGATGTGTGAGTTTGGGTTCCACAATGACCAAAGTAATAGAAAAGAATTCTTTGATGTGTTGAGTCAAATCTTGATGCTCTTGTGTCACACTTGATCCATGGTGTTTTAAAAGAGTAAATGTGTTAATGATTCATGTGTATTGAGGGCAATTGTTAGTCCCAACTGAGGCTAGTTAAGGTCACTTTAGGACAGCTGAAATTTTTCTTGGACACTCTCTTAAGGGGTGGGTCTTATTTTGTTTGCTTGAGGACAAGCAAAAGCTTAAGTTTGGGGGAGTTGATAACTAGGAATTTTGACGCATTTTATACTCCTTCTTGCTTATGCTTTGGTTAGAAATTCATACAAAATAGTCCCAGAAGCCTCACAAGTTGTGCTTGATTGCAAGTTCGATCATCAAAGTGACGGGATGTCAAAGATCAGCTCAAACGGAGTGAAACTTGCACAAGTGCTAAGGACAGGACAAGCTCAGGCTAAACAGGCCTAGTGCGGCCGCACACCACTTTGTGCGGTCTGCACTAGGAGATTCAGAGAAGCTAAGTTTAAAGCTAAGATGCAGTGCGGCCGCACAAGGTTTTGTGCGGTCCGCACTGAAGGCAATGCGGCCGCAGTCGATTTAGTACGGTCCGCAGAGCCAAGAATCATAGAGGTTGCATTTTTAGAGTTTCAAGCCTCCGCGGTCCGCAATCCATTTTACACGGACCGCACTAGAAGCCTCCGCGGCCGCAGTCCATTCGATGCAGTCCGCGGAGCCCAAGTTCAGAGAGCTGGATTTTGAAGCCAAGAGTCTTAGTGCGGCCGCAGTCCATTCTGTGCGGTCCGCACTAACCCCGCAGGGGCATTTTTGTCCAGATTTTTCAGCCCAGTATAAATAGCTTTTTTTCCATTTTTAGGGTATCAGATATTGTAATTAAGCAGCTGCACTCGTGGGTTCGACTTTCTAAGCCATTTTGGGCAATTTTAGCTACTTTTAATCATTGAATCTTTGTATTTAACTTAGTGATTAATTATTATGAGCTTTTCTTCATCTATTTCTTGCTTTTCTTCTTTAATTATGAGCAGTTAGACCCATAAGCTAGGGTTGTGTCTCAACCCTAGTGTGGGTAATTGATGAGTCTTGTATTTTAGGGCTAATTTGACTATCGGTGTTTGTTATTTGGGCCAATTTCAGGGTTAACTTCTGAATTAGTGGTTGCAAACACTAGTTTGTGTTAAGTTGACTTGAGCTCTTCTTGAGAAAGAGAGCCTAAGTCTCCGAAATTGGTCCAACAATGAATTAGGGCGTACTCAAGAGATTGATAGCCCCAATTAAAGGGTTAAACCTCGAGAGAGTAATACCCAAATTGAACCCTAGTTGCTTGTGCAAATTTGCATACCCAATTGGTCTTGAGAAAGCTAATTCGGGCAAAATCACTCGAACCACCGAGAGGTGTAGAGTGGGTAGAGTTGTGCAACGGTTATAACATACTCCCCAAACGTGTCAAGCATGCCTTAGATTCAAGTACCCGTCATTTGACCACCTAGGCGGTAGTCATTACCCTAGTGCCTTTTAAACCTATTTGAACAACTTGTAGCATTATAACTCTTAGCATAATTTAGTTGCAATTACCATTTGTAGATTGATAATAGTAGAAGTAAACAAAAACCTCAAAAATGAATAGAAGTGTAATTTGGAACACATACACAATTCTACACTAGATAGATACTCGATTCCAAATTCTAGCTCTCTGTGGATTCAATCCCGACCCTAAATCGGGTAAAAGCTGCTCCGACCCTCTCTCGCTACTTAAATAGTAGTGGGAGTAGGCCGCGATCAAGAGGTTCAAGAAATATGATCCTCCTGTATTCAGTGGGTTAGCGTCAGAGGATGCCTTGAATTTCTAGAGGAGTGCTACCGTATTCTCCGTACTATGGGCATATCAGGATCGAGCGGGGTTTCCTTCACTACTTTCCAGTTTCGAGGAGCCGCCCATCAGTGGTGGCGTGCTTATGAGTTAGACAGTCCGGATGAGGCAGCTTCCCTGACTTGGGCTCAGTTTTCAGATATGTTCACGATGGAGTAAGTTCCCAAGAGTCTTAGGGATGCCTGGCACACGGAGTTTGAGCATTTGCGCCAGGGTACTACGACTGTCTCGGAGTATGCTGTCCGTTACATCGACTTGGCTAGACATGCACCAGCTTTGGTTTCTATGGTTCGCGAGAAGGTTCGCCGGTTCATTGAGGGGCTTATTCTCAGCATCAAATCTAGAATGGCTCGTGAGTTAGAGATGGATATATCTTATCAGCAGGTGGTGAGCATTGCTAGGAGGATTGAGGGTATGCACGCTAGGGACAGAGAGGAGAGGGAGGTCAAGAGGTCTCGAGAGTCGGGCCATTATTCGGGTGCCCGTGCCCCAGCTGCTGGTCGTCATGGTAGGGGTCATATGGGTCGCCCCGTTCATTCAGCTCTTCCAACAGCCAGTGGTACTCCAGCTCCACCTAGGCCTCGGGAGCCTTATTATGCACCTCCAGTCTCTAGTGCGCCTCCTACACAGGGTGCTTCCAGTGGTCAGTCCAGCAGACCTGGCCCGAGCCAGTCACAGCTGCCACGTCCTCCCAGAGCTTGTTTTGAGTGTAGTGACACGCGCCATATGGTGAGGGATTTCCCCAGACTTAGGAGGGGTGCAGCTTCGCAGACTCCACAGCCACAGCAGGCCCCGTAGAGCTCTCAGGCTATGGTCCCTGCACCAGTTGCCACTCCACCGATCCAGCCAGCCAGAGGTGGAGGTCGGGGAGGTAGAGGTCGCCCTCGAGGGGGAGTCCAGGCTAGATATTATGCTCTTCCAGCCCGCACCGAGGTTGTCGCCTCCGACTCTGTCATCAAAGATTCTATCTTGGTTTGTCACAGAGATGCATCGGTTCTATTCGATCCAGGCTCCACTTATTCTTATGTGTCTTCTTATTTTGCTCCGCAGTTGGGTGTACCTCGGGATCTTTGAGTTCCCCGGTTTATGTTTCTACTCCTGTGGCAGATTCTCTTGTTGTGGACCGCATTTATCGGTCATGTTTGGTTATTCTTGGTGGTTTTGAGACCAGAGCCGACTTATTATTGCTCAGTATGGTTGATTTTGATATTATCTTGGGCATGGACTGGTTGTCGCCCCATTATGCTATTCTTGATTATCACCCCAAAACCGTGACACTGGCCATGCCAGGTGTACCACGTATTGAGTGGAGAGGTGCTTTAGGTCACAATCCCAGTAGAGTTATTTCTTTCCTTAAGGCTCAGCGTATGGTTGAGAAAGGTTGTGATGCGTACTTAGCTTATGTGAGAGATGCCAATATGAATACTCCGTCTGTTGATTCAGTCCTGATAGTACGGGATTTCCCTGATGTGTTTCCAGCTGATCTTCCGGGCATGCCACCCGATAGAGACATTGATTTTGGCATTGACCTGTTGCCAGGCACTCAGCCCATCTCTATTCCTCCATACCCTATGGCTCCTCCTGAGTTGAAGGAGTTGAAGGAGCAATTATAGGAATTACTTGATAAGGGTTTCATTCGGCCCAGTGTATCACCTTAGGGTGCTCCTGTGTTATTTGTGAAGAAGGAGGATGGTTCTATGCGCGTGTGTATTGATTACCGCCAGTTGAATAAGGTGACAGTGAAGAACTGCTATCCTTTGCCTCGTATTGATGACCTGTTCGACCAGTTGCAGGGTGCTTGTATGTTTTCTAAGATTGACTTGCGTTTAGGCTATCGTCAGTTGAAGATTCGGGAGCCAGACATCCCGAAGACTGCCTTCAGGACTCGATATGGTAATTACGAGTTCCTTGTTATGTCATTTGGGCTGACTAATGCCCCAGCAGCCTTCATGCATCTGATGTACAGTGTTTTTCGGCCATATCTTGATTCGTTCGTGATCATTTTTATTGATGACATCCTGGTATATTCCCGGAGTCGGGGAGATCATGAGCAGCACCTGAGGACAGTGCTCCAGACCTTGAGAGAGAAGAAACTGTATGCTAAGTTCTCAAAATGTGAGTTTTGGTTGGATTCCGTGGCATTCTTGGGTCATGTGGTCTCGAGAGAAAGTATTCAGGTGGATCCGAAGAAAGTGGAGGTCGTGCAGAGGTGGACCAGACCATCCTCAGCTACACAGATCCGTAGTTTTCTTGGCTTGGCGGGTTATTACGTCGATTTGTTCAGGGGTTTTCATCTATTTCAGCACCTATGACCAGACTGGCCCAGAAGGGTGCTCTATTCCAGTGGACAGAAGAGTGCGAGGAAAGCTTCAGAAGCTCAAGACAGCTTTGACTACAACTCCAGTTTTGATATTGCCTACCGCTTCGGGGTCTTATACTGTCTATTATGATGCCTCGAGAGTTGGCCTTGGAGCGATATTGATGCAGGATGGTAGGGTGATTGCCTACGCGTCCAAACAGTTGAAGATACATGAGAAGAATTATTTTGTCCATGATCTTGAGTTAGTTGCCATTGTTCATGCCTTGAAGATCTGGCGTGATTACTTGTACGGTGTGCCTTGTGAGATATATACTGATCACCGGAGTTTGCAGCATCTGTTCAAGCAGAAGGACCTTAATTTGCGTCAGAGGAGACGGCTAGAGCTGCTGAAGGATTATGGCATCACTATCTTATATCACCCGGGCAAGGCCAATGTGGTGGTCGATGCTTTGAGCCGCCGGGCAAAGAGTTTGGGGAGTTTGGCTTATTTACCAGCAGTAGAGAGGTCTATGGCGATGGATGTTCAGGCCCTAGCCAGCCAGTTCGTGAGATTGGATCTTTCGGAGCCCAGTCGGGTTCTAGCTTGTGTGGTCTCTCGGTCTTCCTTGTTTGATCGTATCCGGGAGCGTCAGTTTGATGACCCTCATTTGCTTGTCCTCAAGAACAAAGTGTTACATGGCGATGCTCGAGATGTGACTTTAGGTGCGGACGGGGTATTGAGGATGCAGGGTTGGATATGTGTACCCAATGTTGATGGGCTTCGGGAGTTGATTCTAGAGGAGGCCCATAGTTCGCGGTATTTCATTCATCCGGGTGCCGCAAAGATGTATCAGGATTTGAGGCAGCACTACTGGTGGAGGCGAATGAAGAAAAATATAGTTGGGTTTGTAGCTCGGTGCCTTAATTGTCAGCAGGTGAAGTATGAGCAGCAGAGACCGGGCGGATTGCTCCAGCAGATAGAGATTTCAGAGTGGAAGTGGGAGCGGATCACCATGGACTTCGTATCTGGGCTCCCACGGACTTTGAGGAAGTTCGATGCCATTTGGGTTATTGTGGATCAGCTAACCAAGTTCGCGCATTTCATCCCTGTGTGTACTACCTATTCCTCGGAGCGGTTGGCGGAGATTTATATCCGGGAGATTGTCCGTCTGCATGGTATTCCAGTTTCCATCATCTCAAATAGAGGTACTCAGTTCACATCGAGGTTCTGGAGAGTCGTACAGCAGGAGTGGGTACTCGGGTAGAGTTGAGCACAACATTTTACCCTCAGACGGACGGACAGTCCGAGCGCACTATTCAGATTCTTGAGGATATGCTCCGTGCGTGTGTGATTGAGTTTGGAGGTTCTTGCGATCAGTTCTTGCCATTGGCGGAGTTTGCCTACAACAACAACTATCATTCCAGCATCCAGATGGCACCGTACGAGGCCTTATATGGTAGGCGATGTAGATCCCCGGTGGGTTGGTTCGAGCCAGGTGAGGCTAGATTATTGGGCACAGACTTGGTTCAGGATGCTTTGGAGAGAGTCAAGGTGATTCAGGATAGACTCCGTACAGCCCAGTCCAGACAGAAGAGTTACGCGGACCGGAAGGTTCTTGATGTTTCCTATATGGTTGGAGATTTGGGAAGAAGGAAAAGTTGAGTCCGAGGTTTATTGGCCCTTTTGAGATACTGAGGCGTGTTGGGGAGGTTGCTTACGAGCTTGCCTTACCTCCCAGTTTGGTAGTATTTCATCCGGTATTTCATGTTTCGATGCTTCAGAGGTATCATGGCGATCCGTCGCACGTGTTAGATTTCAGCTCAGTCCAGTTGGAGAAGGATCTATGTTATGTTGAGGAGCCAGTGGCAATATTGGACAGGCAGGTTAGGAAGCTGAGGTCAAAGAACATTGCATCACTGAAGGTTCATTGGCGGGGTCAGCTGGTCGAGGAGGCGACCTGGGAGACCGAGCAAGATATGCGCAGCCAGTACCCTCATCTTTTCACTACTTCAGGTATGTCTTTGTGCTCGTTCGTGGACGAACGAATGTTTAAGTGTGGGAGGATGTAACGACCCAGCCGGTCATTTTTAGAATTTACGCCCCGATCCCCTATTAACTGCTTCCCCTAAGTTTATTTCTGCTATTTTTATTTGCAGGGATGTTCCGTTTTGAGCTTCGGAGAGTTTTGGGATACTTAGTCCCTAAATGAGAGCTTAAGTGTTGGAAAGTTGGCTATAGTCAGAACAGTGTGAAGACGGCCTCGAAATGGAAATCCGATGGTCCTGTTAGCTCCGTTGGGTGATTTCGCGTTTGGGGGCGTGGTTGGATTGTGTTTTGGAGGTCCGTAGCTAATTTAGGCTTGAAATGCCGAAAGGTCGAATTTTGAAGTTTCCAGTTCGATAGTGAGATTTTTATTCGAGGGTCGGAATGGAATTCCGAGAGTTGCAGTAGTTCCGTTATGTCATTTGGGACGTGTGTGCAAAATTTCAGGTCATTCAGATGAGGTTTGATAGACTTTTTGATCGAAAGCGTATTTTGAGAAATTTGGAGTTCTTAGGCTTGAATCCATGGTTAATTTGAGGTTTCGATGTTGTTTTAGGTGTTTTAAGGATTGGTACAAATTTGGGGAGTGGTATTAGACTTGTCGGTGCCTTTGGTTGAGGTCCCGGGGGCCTCGGGATGATTTCGGATGGTTGGCGTGAAAGTTAGAAGATGTTGCAGCAGGTGTATTTTTGCTGCTTCTGGTATTTTTGCATATGCGATAGGGGGACCGTAGATGCGGCGCTGCAGAAGCGGCTAAGTGGCCGCAAAAGCGATATTTGGAAATTTCCTCAGGAACCGCAGATGCGGTGAGTTGATCGCAGAAGCGGAACCTGGCATTTAAATGAAAGTCGCAGAAGCGACGCAGTTTCCGCAGAAGCGGGACCGCAGGTGCGGTCCCAGGGCCCGTAAATGCGGCAATCGCTGGGCAGAATTAGTGATGAGATATTTGAGAGAGATTTTTGAGGAAAACAAAGGGGAATCACTTGGAGGTAACGTCCTTGACTTCATAACTCATTTTTATGTGATTTAAGGCCTAATTAGTGATGAGAAATTTGGGAAAATGGGTAATTAGGGCTTGAGTTTAAGAGGCCTTTAAATGAGAATTTAAGGGGTCAATTGGACTCCGATTTCAGTGTTCTTGTTATGTTTAGACTCGTGAGAGTACGAGGTTTCCGAAAATGTAAATTTTATCCGAGACTGAGACATGGGCCCGAGAGGCGTTTTGGTCATTTTACCTAATTTCGCGTATTATCTTAGAATTTAATTATAGAATTAGTTACTTGAGGTGTTAATTACAATATGCAATTGAATTGAATAGATTTGGGCCATTTGGAGTCGGATACTCGTGGCAAAGGCGTGGTTTCGGGCTGACTTGCACTTGTTCGAGGTAAGTGGCCTGTCTAACCTTGTGCGGGAAACCTTTTCCCCTTAGGATTGATATTGTGGTAATTGAAATGCCTCGTACGTGAGGTGACGAGCGCGTACTTGTGGTAATTGTTGGAAATCCGGTTTTTTCATTAAAAATAGCCTTGAATTGTGTTCTTCCTTTTCTTGCTTACACTGTTTGGAAACTAAACTTGCTGTAGCCTAGAGAAACATGTCTACTTGACTAAATTGCTCTATTCGCCTTAACTGCCTTATTTGTATTACATGAACCATGCTAGGTTAGGATTACCTGCTTCACTTTGATATGCAATTGATTGAATTGAATTCTGGTTGTTGTTACGTATTTACTTTGGGACTACGGGACGGTATCCCGGGAGCTCCCCTGTGTGCTTACTTTGGGACTGCGGGACGGTATCCCGGTAGCTCCCCTGCATGTTTACTTTGGGATTACGGAATTGCATTTTGGGAGATCCCCCTGCACATTTATGAGTTGGACTACGGGACTGCACCTGGGAGATCCACTGGATATGATATTTATATTTGGGGGCTACAGGACGGTATCCTGGGAGATCCCCGGTTGTTATCTTGGAGCTGAGCTGTATTCTCTTACTGCGTTTTACTTGCCTCCGTGATAGTGATGGTTGTCCCTTATATCTTGTGTTACTTATTTACACTGTTTATTTTACACTGTTAAACCTTGTATCTTATTTAACCTTAGTAGGGCCCTGACCTTCCTCGTCACTACCCAACCGAGGTTAGGCTTGGCACTTACTGAGTACCGCTATGGTGTACTCATGCCCTTCCTGCACATGTTTTTCATGTGTAGATCCAGGTACCTCTACTCAGGCTTACCATTCTTGAGGTGAGGCGATTCTACGGGACTTCGAGGTATATCTGCCGCGTCCGCAGACCGAGGAGTCTCTTTCTATACGTGCATTTAGTATTTAGCCCTTCTGTACTTTTTGTTCTTGTTAGACATTCCAGAGATTAGAGCTATGTAGTGTTTTCTCAGCTTCTGGATCCGTGGGTTTTCGGGTTTTGGGATAGTGTATCAGATTTTGAAAAATTGTGTGTATATGCCGAACAGCATGTAAATACTATTTCTTTCAGTTATTCGGCTTTTGATTATTTATTCCGCAAGATTTGTTTGTTTCCGCATTTGTTAGGCTTACCTAGTCGTAGAGACTAGGTGCCGTCACGATAGTTCACGGAGGGCGAACTGGGGTCATGACAGTAATCAAGCTGAAGTTATTTAGTTCATACGTAAAAACTTCAGGACTAAATAAGCTGAAGTTTTTATTCCGGATTCAATAGTTTTGTTGTAAAGTTTTTTAAAAAACTTCAACATGAGGTGCTGAAGCTGTTTAGTTCATATGTAAAAACTTCAGGACTAAATAAGCTGAAGTTTTTATTCTTGATTCAGTAGTTTTGTCGTAAAGCTTTTTAAAAAACTTCAGCACAAGGTGCTGAGGTTATTTAGTTCATCTTTAAAAACTTTAGCAAAACGAGCTGAAGTTTTCCTCCTGCATTGGGTAAAAATAAAACATAAATTAAAATTACATATTGCACAAATTTCAGCATAAGATGCTGAAGTTATTTAGTTCATATGTAAAAACTTCAGTAAAACGAGCTGAAGTTTTTTAGTTCATCTTCAAAAACTTCAGCAAAAACGAGATTAAGTTTTTTATTATGATTTTTTGGTAAAACTTCATACCAAAAAATGGTTAAGTTTTCCGGAATATGTAAAACATTTTTAGTATGCTGAATTTTTTTTAGTTCATTTTGCTAAAACATGCTTAAGTCCTGCAATATGTAATTTTCGGATGAGTTTTTGTTAATTCCTGATGAAGTTATTTAGTTCATTTTCTCAGTTATTTTACGAGTTTAACGAGAATTAATATTAAAAAAAATGCACAAAAAACTTAAAACAAAAACAGAACTTTTCATTCAATAAAATAAAAAGATAAATTAAAATTACATAAAAAACAAATATCATAATAATCCTTTAACTAAAAGGATTATCCAAACCAAAAAAAAAAACCTAATCGTCCATATCATCATCATCATCGTCGTCACTATCAGATGGACGAGCATCTTCATCACCAAGACTACCAAATTTCACCAACATCTCAAGCCTATCAAGCTTGTTGTTGATTTCTTCCAGCCCCTATCGCACTTGTCTATGAGCTTATCCAGTTTCACCTCAAAAGCCTCTATAATGTCTTGCTTAATTTCGTCAACTATTTGCCTTATTACACTATCCATTTTTCTCCATTTTCTATTTATCTGCTAAAATATATGTGTTTGAGTGAATAAACTCACAAGGCATAGTGTACTTATATAGGCGAAAAAACTTCTCCATGGTATATGAAAAGGTATAGAGGAATTTTAAACGTCTAATGAAAATCGTGCATGAACATGATAGGAATGTAATTATTACACTAACACATACCCTAACGCAAAATAATTACTACTTTAATTGTGTTTTTATACTATACAATTAATGCACTCTAAAAACTTCATGCTGAAACATGCTGAAGTTTATTTAGTTCATTTGCTAAAACTTCAGCCCAATGTGCTGAAGTTATTAAGTTCATTTCTGAAAACTTCAGCACTTAAAAAGCTGAAGTTTTTGTCCTGGATTCATTAATTTTGTCGTACTGCTTTTTCAAATAACTTCAGCCCATTGTGCTGAAGTTTAGTTAGTTCATTTCTAAAAAAAAACTTCAGCACTTAGTAAGCTGAAGTTTTTGTCCCGGATCCATTAATTTTGTCATACAGATTTTTCAAAAACTTCAGCCCATTGTGCTGAAGTTAGTTAGTTCATTTCTAAAAACTTCAGTACTTAGTAAGCTGAAGTTTTTGTCCTGGATTCATAATTTTGTCATACAGATTTTTCAAAAATTTCAGCAGAAGATGCTGAAGTGATTTAGTTCATAAAACTTCAGGACAAACAACCTAAAAGTTTTCCTCCTGCACTATGTAATTTTCTCCTGTATGCTGAAGTTAAATTTAGTTTATGCTTAAGTCTTGTCCTGCATTAGTCACCTTCTTCATGAGCTTTTTTTCGAAAACTTCACTATAAACAAGCTGAAATGTTCTACTACATTTGCTCAACTTCAGCTTCATAATTAAATTCTTCTGTTCACTTTCCTAATGCTTGGCACTAAACATGCTTCTGCAAGATGAGTTCAATTTGCGTTGTTGTTACTTTCAATGAGAGGTGACTCTTGATTTCAAATACTTGGATCATGATACTAAACTTGTTCGGCTTAATAAGCAAGTATCATTCAATACTTTCCTGAAGAAAATTAGTCAAGTTACACATATTGATTCAAGCAGATATTCACTAAGGTATGGTTTGATATCAAACTAAATACAAGCAAAGGAATGCTTGTAACTTCAGATGAAGAACTCAGTACCTGTATACATTTGCTTACAACTGATTCAGCCTACAAGAATTGCCATTTCATCGTCGAAAAAATACAATATTCAGAATCTGCAGCATTCAAACAATCTCTTGCATATACAATAGATTCAGAACCATTTGTTGATTATCAACATGAACTAGGACAGCCAATAATGGAAGTAGACAACGAGCAACAACCTTCTAACATTACAGCTGCTTCAGAACATACAATGCTGCAACAATTACCCACTCCTCCAAAAAATTCACACCAGCTTGTCGATGACCAAGAAGAAGAAGGACAACTAATAATGCAAATTGACAACCAACACACAATCCAACAAAGTTTTTTGTTACCTTCTGCAATGATAAGCAACAACGAAGATGAAGTGAACATGGAATTTATACCGCTAACATCAGATAGAATTGAAGAAATTGCTGAAACTTCTAGTGCTTCTCAGAAATCAAGAAAAAGAGTGAGGAGAAAGCTGAAAGAATCTCAACCATGTAAAATACTTAGGCACGATGCGTTGCCTGAGGAAGTAAGAGTAGGATCAATTTTTGAGAACAAACAAAACATGACTAAATTTTTCTGCAGCTTGGAAATAAACCAGAAAGTTGAATTCACTGTTGTTAGATCATGTTCAAAGAGATACGAGCTGAAATGCATCGTGGAGAAATGTGGTTGGAATGTACGTGCTACCAGAATAAAAAATTCCACACTTTTCAGGGTGTTAAAATATCATAACAACCATGAGTGCTCGGTTGATGCAAGAAATCATATCAGAAGCATGCTACAGCAAATTTTATAAGTGAACAAATTATAGAACATGTTCGAGACAAAAAGATAGAGGTTACACCGGCCTTTGTAGAAAATGAAATGAAAAAGAAATTTGGAATTGATATTGGTTATGACAAGGCATGGCGCGCTATTCAAAAAGTTATTGCTTGCATATGGGGAACACCGGAAGAGAACTACCAGATTCTTACTTCATACCTACACATGATGATGCACAGAAACCTAGGAATGTACACAAGCATAAAAGGAGATGAGCCGAATAGGTAAGCAAAACAATACTAACCATCAACCTGAAGTTTCAAATGTTTCTATTTGAAAAACTTCACACCTTATGATTTGTTTTTTTGTGTTTCACTGTACAGATTTGTTTACATGTTCTTTGCTCCTGCGGCATCAATAGCTGGTTGGTCCTACTGTAGACCCGTTATTGTAGTAGATGCAACGTTTTTAAAGTCAAAATATTGTGGTGTTCTATTTGTTGCTGTATCAAAGGATGCAAACAATCAAATCTTTCCTCTATCTTTTGGTATAGCAGATTCAGAAAACAATGAGGCATACATTTGGTTCTTCGTAGAAATGAGAAAAGCAATTCAAGTCTGTCGTGAACCGGTTTTCTTGTCAGATAGAAACTGATCGATCGCAAATGGGATTAGAAAAGTTTATCCTGAAGCTCACCATGGTATCTGCCTCTATCACTTTGAGAAAAATTTAAAGCAAAGACATGCAAAAGCCACGGTAATAAATCTTTTTCAAAGTGCTGCAAGGTCATACAAACGTGAAGATTTTAATCAGTTAATGTCACAACTCAAAAGTGCTGACAATAAAACATACAATTACATAATGGAAGAGCCTCCAGAGAGATGGGCTCGATCGTGGTTCCCACTGCGACATTATGATATGCTAACAACAAACATGGTAGAATCAATGAATTCCGTTTTACTAAAAGCGAGAGCGATGCCTATTTTAAGAATGTTGGATTTCATCCAAGAAAAGTTGGGAGAGTGGTTTTACGAACGGAGAAAAAAAGCAAATGAAACTTTTCACAAAGTATCAATATGGGCAGAAGAAGAGATGACTAAGAAGATAGACTTGGCTTGCAAAATGTTTGTGAGTATATTTATTAACTTTAGGATTTACTTCAGCTTTTTATATCTGTTGCAGTGATTTACTGCTTACATTTAAAAAACTTCATACTTTTTCTTTTTGAAGCAACAATACACTAATAGAGTTTATCTTAATTTTTTATTCCTTCTTAGGTGTTCAACCTTGAATCAATGTTGTTTAGAATAAATAGTGAAGGAATCAAATTCATTGTGGACTTAAAGAAGAGAACTTGTGACTGCTTGGAATTCCACTTGATGAATTGCCCTGTCCACATGCAATTGCTTCTATTAATAAGAGATATTTGCAGAAATCTGATTACTGCTCAAAATGGTATTCAAAGAAAACATGGTTCAAAACATATGAAGGACATGTGAATACCGTGGGAGATCAAAAATCATGCGATATTCCACAAAATGGAGAATCTGAGATCACAAAACCTCCCGATGTACAGATTTTACAAGGAAGAATACAAAAGAAGAGGCATATCCCCGCGACTGATTCAGTACCATTGAAGTCTACCAAATGCAGTCGATGTAAAAAAGTTGGGCATAACAGAACAACTTGCTTGTCTTCTCCAGCACCTCATCCATATTCCAAGAAACACGCTGAAAATACTCCAACGATCAATAATCCTTGGTCTGAATTTAGACTTTCATTATTGTATGACATATTTGAAATGTGATTTTTTTCATAGGAATAAAAGAAAAGCTCTTGGACTCTTTTATATACTGCTAAAGTACAAACCACTCATTTTTTGTTGCGCAGGCTTACAGGTTTGGTTGCATTTTAAAAAAGTACGTAATGACTTCAGCGAGAAAAAACTTCAAGCTTACAGTATGTGAAATACATATCCTTAACAAACACACACACACACACACATACACACACACACACATACACAGATAGTACACAAAAGAAAAGCATGTACAAACAAAAACTTCAGCATCTCTAGGCTGAAGTTATAGAAAATGAACTTAATAACTTCAGCATATTCTCTAATGAATATGCTGAAGTAAACAAAAAAACCACAACATAAAAACATAAAAAAAGGATTACAAAAACTAAGCATTAGGGTTGTTTGGAATTCCTATGAAAAAAATCAAACCAAACCAACTAATTGTATTAACTCGGTACTGACTAGAATTACAAAGTAAATACCAACGATAACAAGGATAATGCAACAGAAAGCTAAGAAAAAAGAGGATGAGAATTAGATTGATATAGAAAAGATTAGGACAGCACACAAAGAAACGCATGTACAAACAAAAACTTCAGCATCGCTAGGCTGAAGTTATAGAAAATGAACTTAATAACTTCAGCATATTCTCTAATGAATACACTGAAGTAAACAAAAAAGCACTGCATAAAAACATAAAAAAAGGATTACAAAAACTAAGCATCATCAAAACAGTACACCTCAATTTCTCGAAATATCTCATCATCATCAGTATCGGAGATAACTATAGGGTACTCGGGCAAAAGACCACAAAGTCCAACGAGATCAATCTTCAGCTTGTTGAATTCATCGCGCAACTGACTTTGTTCAACTATTACTCTGTCCGTAAGAGAAAGAAGAGTCTTCAGGTTGTTTTGCAGCTTGGCATAGTCGTCCCAGATGGGAAACTTAAAACTATCAAACTGTTGCACGACCTAGTCAAACGAGTTTGAATAACCTCCACAACTACGTTCCACGTTAAGCCTGTTCTGGAATGATTCATTGGCAAAAAATTGTGGTCTAATTCTCTCCCAATCAGCCTTTATTTGATCCCACATATGCATAAGATTAGACATCGGTACGTTATTTGTCACGACCCCAAACCCGGTCATGATGGCGCCCAACACTAATGCTAGGCAAGCCCGACCATTTACTCTCTCAATCCGAGCACAAAGCTCAAAACCAATTAATCAGATACTTAAAATCAAATATTAATACTCATAGTTGAAATACTCAATTAAAACAATACGAAATACTGACATAAACTGTAACTCCCAAAGACCTGGGGTCATGAGTCTAGAGCCTCTAACTAATACAGAGTCAAGAATCCTCAAAATAAGTAAGTTCTAAAGTACGGAAATAATAAAGGGATGAGGGAGGAGTCGGGTCCTGCGGACGTCATAGCAGCTACCTCGACCACTCCTGGAACTCTGGAAACCAGCGGCTAGCTCAACTAAGCTCCCGAAGTACCTGAATCTGCACACAGGGTGCAGGGAGTAGGGGGTGAGTACTACCAACTCAGTGAGTAATAAGCATATAAAATGTCTGAAGATAAGAAATTCACGAAATGCCACAAAGTAAAGCTAAAACTAACAGTTCAACACCTAACTACGAACCAACAGCAAAACAACTTCAAATATATCAGTCAAGTATAATGTAAGGATGCAATGCAATGCATATGACCGCTAAGGCGCGTAGCCCGATCCATTTAACGTCGACGGCGCTCACTGGGGGTGTGTACAGACTCCGGAGGGGCTCCTTCAGCCCAAGCGCAATATAATCATACCATTCGCTGCGGCGTGCAGCCCGATCCATACACAGTCCACAATATGCATATGAGTCACGTAACAGATTCAATTAATTTCCCAATTTCCAATTTATTAAGAAGAATATACTTTAGATATTTAACTTCAGGAAAAGTGACTTAGCATTTCATAACAGTGATTAAACACAGGACTGAGATCAATGATTATACAGAGCATGCTATCACAATGACATTCATCCTCTAAGGATGCTACAGATCGGCACAAGGCCCCAAACACGGCAATAAGCCTAGATATATTCAATACAGGGTGCGTATCAGTCGCCAATATAGAAACATTCTTGTTCGGGATGGACCAAGTCACAATCCCCAGTCATAACCAATCCCGCACCTGCCATGGGGTGCGAGTCACGCCCTACAATAGCGTCACAATGTGATAAGCCGGGGTTTCAAACCCTCAGGCCATCATATACACCAACTACTCACCTCTATCCGGCCGTTGAATGGTCCGCAATGCCTTTTCCTTTCGTATCGACCTCCTCGCGCGTCGAATCTAGTCAAAATCACAACGAATACATAAATATGGGTTAAAGAAACATAACCCAATCAAAAATACTCGAAAAGTACTAAAATTCACGAAGTTGGTAAAACCCGAGCCCCGGGCCCACTTCTCGAAAAATTCCGAAAATCACACCAACGGATTCCTCGTCTCGCCACGAGTCCGTACATATAAAGTTTACCGAAAGCGGGGCTCAAATGGCCTTTCAAATCCTAAAAATTCGTTTTCAAAAACCAAGCCCTAGTTGTTCACAATTTCTACCCACTTTCATGAATTTGAGTGTTGATTCTTCCATAAAATGGTGTTTTCTAGTCTTCTTCAAATTGCTCAAAAAGCTCTCTTGGCGGAGTAAAAATGTTTTCTTATCTTCTGAAATTCGCGAACACTGATTCATTAAAACCCTTCAGCAATTTTCGCTTCTGCGGTCCCGTAACCGCTTATGCGGGACCGCTTCTGCGGCCATATGACCGCTTATGCAGTTTTTCATTAAATCCTTGGCCTTCCGCTTTTGCGCCCAACCATCCGCTTCTGCGGATCTCACCATTCCGCTTCTGCGGCCTCATTTTCGCCTATGCTGACCCGCTGAAGCGATACCCCGTCCGCTTTTGCGGAATTACCCCGGTCCCTCATGGACCGCTTATGCAATCTCTTAGCCGTATCTGTGGAACCGCTTCTGCGGCTCCTTTTCCGCAGATGCGGAAATACCAGAAGCCAGGTGCACCAGACCTGCAACAAACATCAAGATTCTCCGTTTAACCACCCGAAATCACTCCGAGGCCCCCGGGACCTCAACCAATAGCACCAACACACCCCCAAGACCTTATTCAAACTTATTCCAATCATCAAAACACTATCGTTAACATCAAAATCATCGAATTACCACGTATTCAAGCCTAAGTTAAACTAAAACTTCCGAAACTTGCATTTGATCTAAAACCCGTCCTAAACACCTCCGAATGATCTGAAACTTTGCACGCATATCCAAAATCACCTAACGGAGCTACTGCAACTCTCGGAATTCCATTCCGACCCTCGGATCAAAAATTCACCTACCATCCGAAATTCACCAAAATCCAACCTTAGCCAATTCAAGCCTAATTCTACACCGGACCTCTAAATTCAATTCCGATTGCGCTCCTAAGTCACAAATCATCCCCCGAAACTAGTCGAATCATCGGAAATCCATTCCGAGCCTTCTAACTCATAAGTCAACATTCGGTTGACTTTTCCAAACTAACCTTCTCATAAAGAGACTTATTGTCTTATTTCTAACCGAACTCTAATCGAATCACTTCAAATTCTCCAAACACATATAATGAAACATATAGAAGCATAAAGCGGGGAAAACGGGGCGGTAACTCCCGTAACGACGGGTCGGTCGTTACATTATTGTACCACTCACACTTCAAACTCTCCCACTTCTGCATAATTTCATCCATTGTAGGCTTCCTAATTCCGCTTGTACCAGACATTCTTTCTTTAACAAAAGCTAAAAGGCTAAGGATGAATATAAATTTAAAGAAATATGATGGAAGTTTATGAATGACTATGAAATTTTCAAGTGAAGAGATTTTTAATATAGCCAAAGAGTGCACCTAATCAATTTAATATCTATAAATGTAAAAGTAACTTTTCAGGTCTTTTTACTGTTTTACATTCAGAGAAATTGAATGAAACAAGATAAGTAGGTGGTAAATGCACAAAGAAATGTAACTTCAGCTCCAATCAGCCCACAACTTTTTTATAGTAAAAAAATAACTTCAGCCTGAAAATGTTTCACATAATCAATGTAAGTGCAAAAGTAACTTTTCGGGTCATTTACTATATGGTCAAACAAATTTAAATGAAAGATGAAGTAGATGATAAAAGACAAAAACTAGCTAGTAAATTCAAAAAAGATAAGTATCAAGTTAAAAAAATACCAAAACATGCTGAAGTTTTTATCATGAGCTTTTTCAAAAACTTCAGCAGAAGGTGCTGAAGTTATTTAGTTCATTTTTAAAAACTTCAGCACATAATAAGCTGAAGTTTTTTGTCCTGGATTCAACAGTTTTGTCGTAAAGCTTTTTCAAAAAACTTCAGCAGAAGGTGCTGAAGTTATTTAGTTCATTTCTAAAAACTTCAGCACATTATAAGCTGAAGTTTTTTGTCCTGGATTCAATAGTTTTGTCATAAAGCTTTTTCAAAAAACTTCAGCAGAAGGTGCTGAAGTTATTTAGTTCATTTCTAAAAACTTCAGCACTTGATAAGCTGAAGTTTTTTGTCCTGGATTCAATAGTTTTGTCGTAAAGCTTTTTCAAAAAACTTCAGCAGAAGGTGTTGAAGTTATTTGGTTCATTTCTAAAAACTTCAGCACATTATAAGCTGAAGTTTTTTGTCCTGGATTCAATAGTTTTGTCGTAAAGCTTTTTCAAAAAACTTCAGCAGAAGGCGTTGAAGTTATTTAGTTCATTTCTAAAAACTTCAGCACTTGATAAGCTGAAGTTTTTGTCCTACAGTCGACGTTATGAGTTTTAACCAAAACTTCAGCCTAAAAAGCAGAAGTCATTTACTTCATGCTGAAGTTTAGCATGCTGAATTTCAACAAAAATATACTTAAAATTCATGAAAAAAGAAACAAACATATTTGATTCAACCCAAAATCAACTAATAAACTAATTAATGCGAATAGAATAAAAATTTTAAAGACAGACATCACATAATTCACACAAATTAATGTATATTCACAAAATCCATTGTTTTCACTTATATCCTTAAAAAGAAAAAATTTGTTTTTTGTTTACAAGTTATTCTCTATTCAAAAAATTCACAGAGTGTCTTCATATTCTCCATAGTCATGTCCTAGTTGCTCTTCTGGAGTTTCATAACCGCTATCTTGTTACCACTCCATGAGTCCAAAGATTTACAGCCAATTCTCTGTTGAATACCAATGCATGTCTTTGGTTATAGAACTCTAAAATTCGCTTCCAACTGAACTTTACTACTATGATTTTTTTAGGAACTGCCGTCTTATTTCATAAGAAAAAATAAGAAAATGTTGGCAAAGACATGCTTACTGGTGTGCAGCTGGGAATTCGTGAGAAGCAAAGATAATGAAGAAGAAGTCCAAAATACTTCATATGTGACAGAGAGTGGCCACATTTTGTGGTGCATCAAAAACTCGAGCTCCAGAACATTTTGCTCTTTTTACTAGTTGATAAATCTAACTTTTATGTCGTGCCCAATACCAAGAGCAAAATGTCCCAGAGCTCGAGTTTGTGATGCACCACAAACTGTGGCCACTCTCCTTCACATATGAAGTATTTGGACTTTTTCTTCATTATCTTTGCTTTTCATGAACTCCCTACTACATCCAATAAGCATTTCATTGCCAACATTTTCTTGTTTTCCTTTGAATATAAATTTAAAGAAATATGATAAAAGTCTATGGATGACTATGAAATTTTCAAGTGAAGAGATTGTTAATATAGCCAAAGAGTGCACCTAATCAATTTAATATCTATAAATGTAAAAGTAACTTTTCAGGTCTGTTAACTGTTTTACGTTCAGAGAAATTGAATGTAACAAGATAAGCAGGTGGTAAATGCAACAAAAAAAATAGTAAAAAAATAAGGTGTTGAAGTTATTTAGTTCATTTCTAAAAACTTCAGCACTTGATAAGCTGAAGTTTTTGTCCTGGATTCAATAGTTTTGTCGTAAAGCTTTTTCAAAAAACTTCAGCAGAAGGTGCTGAAGTTATTTAGTTCATTTCTAAAAACTTCAGCACATAATAAGCTGAAGTTTTTGTCCTGGATTCAATTGTTTATTCGTAAAGCTTTTTCAAAAAACTTCAGCAGAAGGTGCTGAAGTTATTTAGTACATTTCTAAAAACTTCAGCACTTGATAAGCTGAAGTTTTTGTCCTACAGTCGACACTTTATTATCAGTTTTAACCAAAACTTCAGCCTAAAAAGCAAAAGTTATTTACTTCATGCTGAAGTTTAGCATGCTGAATTTCAACAAAAATGTACTTAAAATTCATGATAAAAGACACAAACATATTTGATTCAACCCAAGTCAACTAAAAAACTAACTAATGCGAATAGAACAAAAAATTAGAAGACATACATCACATAATTCACATAAATTAATGTATATTCACAAAATCCAAATTTTGTGCAGCCAATTCTCTATTAAAAAAATTCACACAGAGTCGCTTCATAATTTCCATAATCATGTCCTAGTTGCTCTTTTGGAGTTTCATAACCGCTATCTTGTTTCCACTTTCCATGAGCCTAAAGATTTGCAGCCAATTCTCTCCTGAATGTCAATGCCTGACTTTGATCGAAATTGAAGACATCTTCTTTCTTCAACCGCATATCAATGAACTTAAGAACAAATACACCACAATCAACACTACAAAAAGAACATGAAAAAGAAATTGAAGAATAGTTAACACAAGGACAAAAAATAATAAACATAAGATGCGTGGTAAAACATATGCGAAACACGTACTTGTTACCCTGCAGCGGTGTGTTCATCCACTTAATTTGAAATTTTTCCACTGGATTTACCCCATAACTTTTATTGTATGTGCTAAAGTCCAAGCATCGGAGACATTGTGGGATCAACCGGGCATAATTTTTGACATGTTCAAGCGCACGCTCATATGTTATATTGCCCATGTAATCATACACATATATAGTTTTATCTTTAAAGTGCAGAATTCCAAAAAAGTAGTGCGTAGATCTCTGGCCCGACCTTGGCTTAAGTCGAAATGGAAAGAATACTTTTTCGGCAGATGCCCATGTGATACCACAGGAAAGGTCGAGGCCTTTTACGTAGTTGGCCACCTTTTAATTCGTTGATTCTTCAATAAACCAACTAAACTCGGTAAGTTCCTCAATAACCACTTCTTCTTCTTCATAATCCTCACATTCCTGTTTTTTGGATGTCCTCTTTCTCTTTGATTTGCTCTTTTTTATCCTCTATTCTCTTTTCCATCCTCTTTCTAATTTTCTCCTTCTGTTCTTCTGTAGGATGCACACTAGCCAACTTAGTCATATACTGATAAAACGCTAAATCTGTTACTGCACATCTTGATTTTGGATAACTTGGAAAGTGATAGCAATATTTTTTGCTCAAGAAATATATTCCCGCTTCCATATGCTGAAAATGAACAACAACAAATGAAAATATGTGAAATAAAAACTTCAGCATGCATAAGTATGAAGTTTAGAAAAAACGCATTACAAAACTACAAACAGCATGACAAAAACTTAAGCATATTCAGTTTGAAGTGTTAGGAAATAATCTAAAAAATTTCAGCATGTTTGATTTAAAAGTTTAGAAAAAAACTAGAGAATGCATGTCAAAAAGTTCAGCAAGGTTATGCTGAAGTTTTAGCAAATAAGCTAAAAAACTTCAGCAGTTTTACTATGAATAAAGTTGAAGTTTGCCAAATTACAGTACAAAAACTTTACTATAAAAATAAGCTGAAGTTTTGGGAAATACAGTTGAAAACCAATTCAAAAAATAAACTTAATAACTTACTTCATCTGAAAGATCAGAGGTAGGATCCACAAGCTCGGTAAAGAATGATTTTGGAATATCAATTCCAGCTAATCTGAATGGATTGGAATTATATTCACTGGCATCCATCTCCAACCACTCTGTAAATCTTTGCATCAATCCACTGTCTTGATTAACATAATAGAAGGGACACCTTCGTGTAGTCTTTCCTACTTTCCAATCTTGCCCCCTTCGCTTTTGTTTAGGAATGACATAAGGAGATCTCAACCAAATACTCTCCACACAAATCCTTTTCCCTTTTTTATTTGGTTTTCTTTTTGCTTGCTCTTCTTGCTGTTCCGTCACAACTAACTGCTGATGTTCAGCAGCAGGGGGAAAATCCACAGCCATGGTGGCAGATACTTGACCAACTCCCTACTGTTCACGACGTTCTTGTCTCTCTTCCACAACAACAACAGCAGCAGAATTACCTTCTGAACCAGTCCCTTGTGTACTACCCAGCAAAAATGAACATAAATTGAAGTTGGGGATATCACTGGTGTCACACAATACATTAGGAGAACCGGAAATCTTCCTTCTCTTAGGATTTGGAAGAAGTTGCGATGCATCAGATGAGATCTGCAAAAGCAAGGAAAATATAAACATAAATACAACTGATACAAAAATACATTAGCCAAAAAAACACCTTGTAATCGAATAGCAGAAAATAACTACCTGGTCTAAGTGTTGAGACATAGATGGTGTTTGCATTCCAACAGATCCACTTCCTTTACCTTCAGATACGCCTATATCTTCATGTAAAATAAAAACTAAATAATACTGACTAAATTTTATAAAATAAAACAAACACACTTCACACCTGTCTGTGAGCCAACATGTGTGAATAGATGTATTTCTCCTTTTTCATATAGCTGAATAAGCTCACCAAATTCTATTAGAGCTGCATTGAGTCTTTCTGAATAATCATTCAAAAACATAAAAAAGAAAATAAAGTATGTAAAATTTCAAACTGTAAAAAATATACTTGGATCAAGTGGAATAAATTCATGATCTATAGAATACCTTGACGTTTGTCTTCCACTGTAGTTTTGCCAGGCTGCATGCCTTTGTAGATATCAGCAGCTCTAGCTTCATTCAATTGTGCACCAACGTCGAGGAGCATTGCAGTATTCTCTGAAAGGTTTTTCTCAACTCTATCTTCATCAATTCAGCATCATCAGAGAGTTTTTGAGTTGCATCAATTGAAGCACAACTATTTTCAACTTCCACTGCATATTCATAAAGAGGAGGGATGGATCAATGACACACACATACATATATATATATATATATATATATATATATATATATATATACACACATATATATAACATAGAAAAAGATTATACTTGTAGTAAAAATTTCCTGTGTAACTAGACCTTCAAGTTCCTTGCAAATAGCTAGTGCTTCAGAAAACCGATTGCCTTTACCAATAGTGCTACACACATCACTCTATGTCAGTTCTAAAGTACAAACAGGTGCATGATCTCCATCGCCAAACAAATTGCCGTTTGCAATATCACTGCCCAAAGCACAAATCGGTGCATGTTTTTCAGTATCAACAACTTGATCATCTGCACCTTTCTCAGTTGATAACTCTTCATCATTTCCATCTTTACTCAGTCTATCAACACTGGAATGTTCCTCTCCAACTTGTTTTTAAACATGTTTATCGCCTTCAAGAGCCGCTTCCTCACGTGTAACATTTTCATCTGCGACTTTATGCGATGCATCTTGAGCAGCATGTTCTTCAGTATCAACAACTTGATCATCTGCACCTTGCTTGCTTCCAACATTTTCAGTTGATAACTGTTCATCATTTCCATCTCTGCTCAGTCTATCAACACTGGAATGTTCCTTTTCAACTTGTTCTTGAACATGTCGATCGCCTTCAAAAGCCGTTTCCTCACGTGTAGATTTTCATATGTGACTTTGTGCGATGCATCATGAGCAACATTAATGTCCGAAACATGTTCGAAAGAGTCGTTCATCCTATCATATTGTCGATAGTTCCTCAAATCAAAATTGCCATCGTCCATTCCGTTTGATTTGTCGACAATCTTAAATAACTTTTCAAACTTCTCATCGAAATATTCCTAGAAAAAAAATTACTAACAAAGATTAATCTTAATAACATTACCAGAAAAAAAAAAGCTTCTCTATAAATTAGCTTACCTTCATTTTTTCAAAAACCGTATCCACAATAGCAGATCGGTCATCCCGTTTCAACTGATCGACAACTTCTTTCATGATCGTGCTTCTTTCTTTTTCTGCATGCCTTTGAACCTCCATCGTTACCCTCTAGTATAGAGACACAGAACAAAACTTCAGCTATAAAAGAATGCTGAAGTTCATCACAAACAGAACAAAACTTCAGCTTATAAAGTTGAAGTTCATCGCAAACAGAACAAAACTTCAGCTCAAAAACATGTTGTAATTTTACAAAAACATAACCAAAAAACTTCAGCTCAAAACTTACAGAATATATTGTGTTGACTAATTCATTGTCAAACGCCATTGTAGAACGACTCTGGGTACGAGATGATTCGCCAATAACAAGAGTTCGATTCGCTTCTTTTGATCGACTCCGACTACGTGGTGATTCGCCAATAACAGGAGTTCGATACGCTTCTTTTGGTCGACTCCGACTATATGGTGATTCACCAGTTGAAGGAACCGCATTAAGAACCTTTGAACGAATTCGACTGCATGGTAATTGTCCAATTAAAGGCGTTGAATTCAATTCCTCTTCTATAGGAATTATATCCAATATCCTAAACGTGCAATATCTCTATTTAATACAAAAAAGTATATTATGAAAAAAAATAACTAATACGTCAACATATTAACACAAAGACAAAAATAAAAAAATATTAACTTACAGCATGATTACTGAAGTAATTATCAAAAAGTTTGTTATATTTAGGCTCTCCCACACATACATAACGTAACATCCTTGGAACCTGAGGGGTATCAAGGTATTCATCCGCTCTTAAATACTTCTCCCGAACATCTGGGAAGCGCTCATAGAACCAAGCACATAACGGATATGAAAAACTACCAACTTTATACTCAGTTGAATGAAATTTGTTCTGATTGTCCAATGCATGTTTCAGTGCGTAAATGAGCTTCTCATAACACACATTACCCCAAGGATATTCAGCACAAGCCTTATCATCTTCAACAATAGCTGCATACTCCTCCAACACAGTTGATTCAGTCCTTTTTCCAAACAAAATAGACTCCACAACAAGAATTTCCATAAGCTTCATAGCATCTTCATCACTCTCGCATACGTGTCTAAAATTCACAGCATTCTTTTGAACTGCATTTCGAGTCATAAAATATCGAATATCCTTCAAGGTGACACCCTTAGACTTCCCAAAATAGCGCTTCAGAATATTGCTCTCTCGATTAATTGGTTTTTTAATATTATGTGTTGTGATCCGCAAACCGCACATAATGTGAAAGTCTTCAAGGGTGAACGATACATCATGGCCAAAAATCTTGAAACTAATGGAGTCTCGATCATTGGTGAATATTCGAGAAAGACACAAACAATGAACCAACTCCATGCTGCATTTAAAATTCTCCATAGCTATAATATATCAAAATTTACCATTATTAAGCTTTTTCCGTTGTGCAGGAGTCAAGAAACTTGCAATTAAACTCTTCAAATCGTGGTTCCCCTTCCAGTAACTCTTACACTTAAACCAATCTCGAAACTCATAATATCTATCCCTTGGTTTTGAAGGTGGAGCAGCAGGGACGAAAGGACCTATGGGTATTATACGTTGTTTTGGTGCTTTAGGATCTTTAGGTGCTTTAGGATCTTTAGGTGCTTTAGCTTTACGTGCTTTAGCTGCTTTAGGATTTGTAGGTGATTTGGATTTTGTAGATGCCATCTGTTTAAAAAAAAAGTAAAAGATACAAAAATAACATCAGAACATTATCAAAAAAAATAAATTAAAACTTCAGCTCTAAGAAGGCTGAAGCTCAACAGATATAAAACAAAAACTTCAGCTCATAAATGCTGAAGTTCATAAATGCAAAACAAAAACTTCAGCTCCTAGATTGTTGAAGTTCACCAGTTACAAAACAAAAACTTCAGCAAAACATGCTGTAGTTTTTACAAAAAACAAAACACAAATTCAACTCCAAAATAATGCTGAAGTTCATAAAAAATATGACAAAAAACACAAAACACAAAACGAAACTTCAGCTCCTAAAACTAAGGTATCATTGAAGTATTATAAGCTTCACACTGAAGAATTTCAACGTCTCCAAAAATCACTGAAGAATTTATAGAATTTTCATCAAAAACACAAACACACGTTCAAAAAAACTAAAAACACAATCGTAAAAGTAAAATTAATGCACTTATCAAAGTAAACCATATCAAAACCAAAACCAGAAATTAAATCGTAAAAATTAATACTAAAATAAAACACAGAAAGTTAATGCAATGTACCTGTGATTATACCTAATGTTATTGGGGAACAAACAGTTGAAAATTCAAAAACAACGACGAAAACCATTTGATTTCAGAGAAGAACAAATTTAAAAAATGTGAATAACGGATGAGAGAGACAGAGACATCAGAGGACTACCGTATACTTGGAAAGAAAGTCTTTTAATAGAGAAGGGCAAAATAGTCTTTTTAAAAGGCTTTTAACAAAAAAATGGGTACGAGTGCAAACAGAAAAATAAAGTGGCTACAGGTTAAAAAGGGGCGACCAAATAGCGCGCCCCATGCAATTTTTACTATATATCCCAACAATGGATTCAGTAGTAAGAATCTAAATATTGAACCAATTAAAAGTAAATTCTTGATCCGCCGCTAACTTTAGACAGGCTGCACTGTGCTTATTGTATAGGATATCTTGGTGAGGGTGCAAATGTTCATTACGGATAAATTAATATTAGGACATTGTAACATTTCGCAAGAACTAATGGAAGTATGGAACAAATATTCAACTAAATTTTATATACTTTGAAAGAATGCATTTTTTTGTATAATCATCTAGTACTCGATACTTATTGGTTTTATTAATTCATATTCATACCGCATGTAGTCCGATATTCCAGTAAAGAGGAAGTGCTCCCTACCAGTTTTTCCATTCCTATAGCTTAAATCTAAAACCTTTTATTTAACGATAGAAAGATCTCATACATCTCACATTGTACAGGTAATCCTAATTTTATGCAGAACTAAGTGTCACGATTTAATTTTGAGTTTGAGTAGGGAAAAAGTATAGAAGAAGATTACTTGTTGGTTGAAACAACGAACAGTGTGTGACCTTTTATGTTTCCTTATTACTTATCCCAATATTATATGCTGAAGTGCACGTCTGGGAAATCTCAACAGTAAAGATTCAGAACGTACGTTTTAAGTATTCAGTTGGAGGAAACTTGTGTAGACTTAGTTGTAGGCTTTGCAGTCTTTTATCACAACATTGAAATTAGTAAATTATAAGGAATAGACAAAAAAAACCTAGTAGGGGTCGCTTCCTTATTTAATGGGCCTTTTATGACACATTCGGATTAGTCGGACCCTAATGCGTGTAACAGATACCATCGAAAAGAAACAAAAAAATTACACTAGATGTCAAAAACTAGCTAATGTGACTGGTACTACATACTTTTGTTAGTTAATGGAGTATTGGCTATATATGATACCAAACTATTAAATTATTTTCTTTACTCTTAAGGACGAGAACTAATATTTAAGTTACATCGAAGTAGTATGATGTTCTCTCTAAATGGTTGAGATCCTATGGGAAATTGAAGTCAAATATCGCTTCTACAGACAAGATCAATTCTCTAACTTATAAAATGCATACATAAATCCAAGGTCCCTTAGTTGTTTTGCACTAGACTTAATTTGCTACGTAATTAAGATATTTAATTTATGAAAAACATGCGACGTACATGTTACTGATGACGTCTAGGATACTTACTCCCTCCGTTTACTTTTACTTTTACTTGGCATGTATACTAAAAATAAATTTTCATTTTATTTGCCACTTCACGCATATCAAGAGAAGAAATTTCTTTTTTCTGTTATACACAAAGTATTTATTACTCATTTCAAATTATTTTCTCAAATCCAATAAAATATATATCAATTAATATGGGTATCATGGTAAATTATACACTTCATCTATTATTTCTTAAGGGGCATAAAAAGTCAAAACGTGCCAAGTAAAAATAACACAAAAGTATATCAATAGGTCAAAAGCTAAATAAAGCCTTGCTCTGTACTTGACAGCTAAACGGGGGCACAAACTCCGTTATTTCTTTTTTTCCGCCGTCCCCTTTAGCTACTTATCATGGTTTTTTTTTTTATTCTTAAGATTCGAACCCAAAATATTAATTAAGAATTGAGGAATTGATAACAATTTTTTGTGAGAATTAAAAATATCTTTTTCCACAACGCGTTTAGTTGAATTTTTGGCAAAATAACTATGTATATTCAAATGGCTCATCTTTAATAAAAGTTTCTAAAGTACAACTTTTGCTTGCAAAAAGCACTCTCTGCTAATTGTTATACATCACATCCAAACCTTGAAATCCATAGCAATATGCTTTTAGTATGTTGTCTATGTGTTTACCTCGAAAAACGTGAGTAATAGTTAAAGGTGATTTGTTGTTTTAAATATATGTGATTTATTCCAATACTAGTGAATATACAAGTAATATTAGGTTTAAGTAAGAAGAATTGATGAACAAAACCAGTGTTGTTAGAGCAACGGGGACCTCGAGCTCGATTATCTCGAGGGCCTCGAGGTGAGTTAAGAGCAAATAAAGTATGAACAATAAAATAACAACAATAGAGTTGAAGAACAATTATGGAGCACAGTAAACGAGAAAAGCAGAGTAGAATGTTCTATTGCAGTGAATGAGATGATCTTTACAAATGATTGGGATCCCATTTATATAGGAGGGGAAAATCCTAATATGGTACATTCCCAATTATGGTAAAGAATTCTATTGGTACAGCTGTATAACAACCTAGTACGAACTCGTACTATTTCGTACAAATCTTATCCCATAATTTATGCCTGATCCACGTGTCCTTGAGAAATTCCCGCTCTTTCTTGAGTGTCATCGAAATTGTACTGCCCTCGAGGTAGATCATGACGGGTCTCCGATTCACTCCCTCGAGGTAAGCATTTTTTCAGTCAGATCTGGTCTTTACTTCGCGCTACCCGAACTCGAGCACGGGGTACTGTTAAGTCCTCGAAATCGAGCTCTCCAATTTTGACCGTATACATATAGTCCCCGCGTTTCTTAGAATGAAAAGATAAGAAACGATCTGATTCTCGCCCCTTCTCGATTTTCCTGAGCCTTTTAGGATGACGTCATACCCGTGACGTGGGCGCTTGAAGTGACCGGAAATGTCATGCTAACGCTCTTCCCCAGAATAATAAATGCGTACCGATTTTGGTCGGCCGCTGAAATTGTCACCGCCTTTCTATAAATATGAGGCTATCCTGATTTGAACAAAGACTGTGTTCATTTATCATTTTTACTCTAGTTCTTTCCCCTCTTTATTTTTCATCTAATCATCTGCTTCCATTATTCAAAACCTGCGAACTCCTGGTCACATGGCTGCAATTTTAGCAGTTACGCCAAGGCTTTTTTTTTCCGAAGCTTCGATTCGAAGCAACGAAAAAGGGGCGCAAAACCCTTCCCGTATCAGGGGATATGCGACCTTTTCCCTGTCGCTCATCTCTCTTAACTTCAACCTGGTGTGGCACTTCATTCCTTCTGCTTTCCATGGAGTGAGGTGGTACTATCATCTACTAAGTTTTGTATCCCACACCGGTATAACGTCTCAAGGAGTGGCTTTAGAATAGTTGTGCTATCAAGACCCATACTTGCCAAGTTTTTCACCAGGCCACAAGTTTCTCCGCTTGTTAGAAGCTTTTTCTTCTTGATAGGCTATAGCCTTTTCTTCATCTATTGTAGTCTCAGAGGAGGTTCCTGAAGGCGCCGCTCTCGAGGATGTGGCTCTAAAAGTAGATTAGGTTCTTGGTTTTGTTTTCGTTTCCTTGTTCCTGTGTAAGGACCCTTCATGGGCGTTGTAAATATATTTTGTAACTATCTCTTGGAAATACAAAAGGATTTTATTTTTGTCTCATCTTTGGCTTGTGTTGAATCTTGTTCATATTTGTTGAAAATTCGATCTCATAATTTATATCACCGGTTCGAGTTCTAGTTTGGGTCATGACGGCCCTTGGGTTTCTAACCAATCAATGTAATACTCCTTGAGGCCTTCGTTAGCCCCTGAGCTAAGCTTAGATTGATGTGAGTAGGAATTCATGGGTCCGAGTTGAGCGAGAGCAAGGTCTCGAGTCTGACATAAAGTTATCCCTTAGACTTCGTGGATAGTCCCCGAGTGAGAATTTTCTTGAGCTCAGGTAGCCCTTGGGCTTAGTGGTCGAGTGAGTACTTGCTCGAACTCGAAATAAAGTTATCCTTTAGGCTTCGTGGATAGTCCCCGAGGGAGAATTTTCTTGAGCTCGGGTAGCCCTTGGGCTTGGTGGTCGAGTGAGTACTTGCTCGAACTTGAAATAAAGTTAGCCCTTAAGCTTCGTAGATAGTCCCCGAGTGAGAATTTTCTCGAACTCGGGTAATCCTTGAGCTTGGTGGTCGAGTGAGTACTTGCTCGAACTCGACATAAAGTTGGCCCTTAGGCTTTTTTATATTGGCCCTTAGGCTCTTATACATCAGCCCTTAGGCTCTTTAAGTTGGGGCGATTTGGCCTCCAAAATGGCTATAATTTTTCCTTTTTTTCGGCTAAAAGACTTAGTGAAAATTTTGTATGCCTTAGCATGTGTTTTTTGTACCCGTTTGGGTTTTTTGAAGGTTCGATTGATTGGAACCTCGTTTGTAATTTTGATATGCAACGTTAATCAAATACCTCTTGAGGTTTTTTCAAAGGCTGATGTTATCGAAGCCTTCGCATTATTCGAGGGCTGATTATATCGAAGCCTCTTATAATTTGCTTTTGCTGAGGGTAGCTTGATTTAACCAGTTTTTTCGAAGTAGATGAAGGCCTTTTAGTTTTATGGCGGAAGTCGGACGTCTTCGAGCCGCATTATTTCGGTCGTAGCCTTTTCATGTGACCGTAGTCTTTTATATGGCCGTAGCCTTTAGTCCCCGAGTGTGATGGACTTGGCCTTAATATCAAGGGGATGCCTCTTTGAGGTCTTGTAAGCTCGAGTGTGCCTCTTTGAGGTCTTATAAGTTCGAGTGTGCCTCTTTGAGGTCTTATAAGTTCGAGTGTGCCTCTTTGAGGTCTTATAAGTTCGAGTGTTCGATGACTCGATGTGTCGATTGTCGATGACAATCCTTGAGTATTCGGGTGCATTCGGGGTTCTGGCCCTTGAGCTGTTAAATGTGAAAATAGTAGACTTCTTTGAGGCACAAAGTGTTTTGATATAATAAGAATGCTTCTTCAAATAATTGATACATGCGTACATATTTTGCCGCAGGGGCTCGACTATCATATATGGACACGGTTCATTTGATCGTTTGGCCTATTACAACATTCCCCTATCGAGGCCCTCCTTGGCATGGATTGCTTTTTTCGAGAATGCGTCCTCCTAGGGTGATGCCCCCCAGTGTTCGAGGTTGATTGAAAAGAAGCCTTGAACACTTGTTGAATATTCCTTAGGTAGCATATAGGTGTTGCCTCGTTAAAAAACTTGCCGGTAAAACCCATTTGGGATAAAACCCGATCTAAGGGAAAAAGAGTGCAAGGCATGCTTTAAAACCCAAGGTCTTTCAGCTAAAAGGTGCCTCGATGTTTCCAAACGAACATCTTCAAGGAGTTAGTTTTTAATACAAATGGAAAAAGGGGAGAAGGTCATACCTCAGCAGTAATAGCGTTTGAGCAACGATACATTCAAAATGTTTGGTAGTTGCTCGCCTTCCATTGTACTAAGTTTTTAGGATCCTTTCCCTATGACTCTGAGGACACGGTACTGTCCTTCCCAATTGGGGCCTAGTTTCCCTTCGATTGGGTCTCGAGTGTTGAGAGTGACTTTCCTTAGGACTAAGTCCCCGACTTCGAAATATTGAAGGTTCGTCCTTCTGTTGTAATATCTTTCGATCCTTTGTTTTTGTGCGGCCATTCGAATTAATGCGGCCTCACATTTTTCATCTAGTAGTTCCAGAGAAGTGTTCATAGCTTCGTGATTTGAGTCCTTCGGTGGCTTTGATTTTATCGGGGTCGATCTCGATACCCCTGTTCGATACCATGAAGCCCAAGAACTTGCCCGAGCCGACTCCAAAAGCGCATTCCTCGGGGTTGAGCTTCATGTTGTACTTTCTTAGGATATCGAACTGCAAATGGGTCAAATGGCCCTCTGCGCGCAGGGACTTAACTAGCATGTCATCAATATAAACTTTCATGGATTTGCCTTTTTGATGTTCGAACATCTTATTAACTAGGCGTTGATATGTGGCTCCTGTATTTTTTAGCCCGAAGGGCATTACATTATAACAATATGTACCATACTTCGTGATGAATGAAGTCTTTTCCTGGTCCTCCGGGTTCATTTGAATTTGGTTGTGCCCGGAGTAGGCATCGGGAAAAGCAAGAATCTCGTGGCCGGCCGTAGCATCGATCAAACGATCGGTGTTGGGCAATGGGAAAGAATCTTTAGGGCATGCTTTGTTCAAATCTTTGTAGTCTACACACATTCTAAGTTTATTCCCTTTTTAGGGACTACCACTACATTATCTAGCCATTCGGGATATTTTACTTCCCTAATGGATCCTATCTCGAGAAGTTTAGTTACCTCTTCTTTGATGAATGCATGCTTTACATCGGACTGAGGTCTCTTCTTTTACTTCAAAGGTTTAAATCTGGGATCAACACTTAGTTGATGGGTAGTTATCTCCGGTGGGATCCCTGTCATATCTTTCATTTCGGAAGATGTTCGATCAATACGGCCTGCTCGAGTTCTTTGACCGTGCACTCCGTCGCATTCGATTCCTCGAGGGCAATGAAGGCTCGGGGGATGAGGAAATCTTCTTCTTCGTCTTCGACCACCTGTTCATCGATCACCTGTTCCTCGGGCTCAACCGAGAGTATGGGTTGTGATTGCTATTTGACCACCTGTTTGCGTTTCCTGACTCCTTTGCTAGTAACCTGCTTGGATAAACTGAGCCTAAGGGGGCTCCCAACTGATCATCCTCGATCCTAATTTTTGATTGGTAATTGTTATGCACGTCCGCCCAAGTCTCGGCGGGATACTCGATCAAGTTCTACTTCAGCTGCTTCGAAGCTATCGAACTTCGTTCATTTAGCCCCTGAGTGAAGGCTTGTACGGCCCAGTCATCGGAGACCGGTGGTAACTCCATTCGTTCTGACTGGAACGGGAGACAAATTCCCTCAGCATCTCGTTCTCCCTTTGCTTTATTTTGAATACATCGAACTTTCTTGTTGCGACTTTTATGGCACAAGCATGTGCCTTTACAAATGAGTCTGCCAACTTGGCAAACGAATCAATAGAGTTCGGGGGTAAGTTATGGTACCAAATTATGGCACCCTTAGACAGGGTTTCCCCAAACATATTTAGCAAAACGGACTCAATCTCATCGTTTTCCAAATCATTTCCTTTTATGCCACAAGTATATGTGGTGACGTGCTCGTTGGGATCAGTGGTCCCGTTGTATTTAGGGATGCCTGGCATCCGAAACTTCTTCGGGATGAGCTTCGGAGCCGCACTCTAGGGGAATGGTTTTTGCACGAACTTCTTCGAGTCCAGTCCTTTCAAAATCGGAGGTGCTCCCGGTATTTGGTCGACCCTCGAGTTGTATGTTTCCACCTTTTTGTCATTGTCCTCAATCTTTTTTTCTCCTGATTCGATCCTCTTTGTGAGTTCCTCGAATTCTCGTGATGGTGGGGTCAGTTCCCGAGCCGTTGTTACTTGATCTCTCCAGGGTTGGCTCAACACGATGGGCAGTTTCTTGCCCAGCCACGCTCGGAGTCTTTTGCTGACTCTATAACTGGGCGATAGCAACTTGTTGTGCTTGCAACATCTCAAAAATCACTTGTAGGCTAACTTCTCTTTCTCCTTGAGCCTGTGTCCTTTGAGCGTCAGGTTGATCCCCTCCGCGTACACTTCCTTCGACATCAGCGTCCAAATCGACGTTCACGGCAATGTGTGAACCAACATCGATGGGGTTTGGCGCTGGTGCTACCCCAGGGTTTAACGGTGGCTTACCGGTCCCTACAACTGTTGCATTGTTTTCTCCATGGGATCCGAGACCGTCGTTTCCATGCACGGGTGCGTTTGTTGAGCTAGACATATCTTAGCCTGAAATAAAAGAATCTTTGACAAGAAAAAGTGTGAAGAATAACGTATGTTATCAGAAAACTAGCACTAAAATAATCACTATTATCTTTAGCCCCACGGTGGGCGCCAAACTGTTTACCTCGAAAACGTGAGTAACAATTAAAGGTGATTTGTGGTTTTAAAGATATGTGATTTATTCCAATACTAGTGAATATACAAGTAATATTAGGTTTAAGTAAGAAGAACTGATGAACAAAACCAGTGTTGTTAGAGCAACGGGGACCTCGAGCTCAATTATCTCGGGGGCCTCGAGGTGAGTTAAGAGCAAATAAAGTATGAACAATAAAATAACAACAATAGAGCTGAAGAACAATTGTGGAGCACGGTAGAATGTTCTATTGTAGTAAATGAGATGATCTTTACAAATGATTGGGATCCCCTTTATATAAAAGGAGAAAACCCTAATATGGTACAATCCCAATTATGGTAAAGAATTCTATTGGTACAGCTGTATAATAACCTAGTACGGACTGGTACTATTTCCTACAAATCTTATCCCATAATTTATCCCTGATCCACGTGTCCTTGAAAAATTCCTGCTCTTTCTTGAGTGTCATCGAAATTGTACTGCCCTCGAGGTAGATCATGATGGGTCTCCGATTTACTTCCTCGAGGTATGCATTTTCCAGTCAGATCTGGTCTTTACTTCGTGCTGCCCCGAACTCGAGCCCGGGGTACCGTTAAGTTTTTGAAATCGAGCTCTTCGATTCCGATCGTATACAATATGGTTTTTTGAATGTTGTAATTTGTGATAGATCATAAGATAGGTGCAAGGCAAAAGGGAATGAAAAACAAAGCTCTTCACAAATAGATAACTGATCACATAGTTTGGTCATGTCAATTTTGCTCTTTATAATAATGTTCTTGTAATGTTTCCATAATAAAAAGGTATTTACTGGTATATTGATTTGTGAGTTGAGGTGATAAATACTGTCTAACCAAAATGTTTTTCAAGTTTTTCTCCTCTAATTAACTACTTTTCCAAATCGAGATCTGCTGATTAGAGAATATATACACATGAATATACATAGAGAGAAGAAATAAAAGGAGAGGCAAAGAGAAGCATAGTTTTAGTTGTCATAAAAAAAGAGGCTTCAATATATTATTATTATCTTTAGAAATGGAAGCAAAATTTTGGTTCAAGTGTAAAAAGTTGGTCAAAAAATTTAAAGAGATCATCAATAATTAAAAAGCCATAGCGCTTTCACTTTGTCTCCATTGTACACTTTTCAAGATTGAAAATTTGATCTTTCTGAAGCCTAAAGTGAACCCGAAAACAGGTTATTGTCACAAGAGTATCAGTGGGGCAATGCAGCATGTGACAAATGTTATTCTATAGTACTGACTATTTAGAATAAGCAAACAAGTCCTAGAAAATGCACATGAAGATAACAAATTGACACATCAATCAATTTTATAGACTCGTAAAAGTAGCACACAAGTTGCATGGGATTCCCTTGTAGAACCAACTTGATTATGTGTAGATAGCCTGAATATTTAGTTTCTTCTTAGAGACCCTACTTGTTTATGCAATGCGAATAGGGGCGAAGCTAGGGGACGCGAGATGCCTCTATCTGTGAAAAATTACATTGTGTATATAAGATTAACTTTTTACGTATATACATATTATATATTGAATTTTTTTTACTTTTGTTTATTTTTCTATTGTATTTTTTTTTTTTTTTTGGAATTTCCTTAGTAAAAATCATGCTTCGGCACTGTATGCAGATGCCATAAGATAGCACCTATAGAAGTTGGAATTTGGACTGTTGGACCCCTCCCTCTTTAATTTGCCTTTTCTGGCTTTAACTGTACAGTTGGTGCCGACATGCGTATGGACAAGCCTCTCTCATCGTGATGAGACAAGTATTGAAGATTCTACTTTGAACGAGAGCTTCAATTCAGTTGCCTGAATTTGGCATTCGTCCTCTTTCAAAAACTGGATTATTAGAATAAAATAAAATAATCACCTTAAGTAAAAAAAAATCGGTCTAAAATCGTTCTGCTTGGTTGGTTGATGAAAATAATCACACCTTAGTTTCTTCTTTGTCAATCGTTCTTAACTATTTAAACAAGTGTTTGATTGATGACAGACACGAACAGTGTCACATATAACAAAAAGAGAATACTTTGAACAGAAATGCTCACTCCACTCTCAGAAGGCATCACAATACTCATCATAAACTAAGTACAATGAAGGAAAGTTATACTATTATTTTTACTAGGGTTAAATGAGGGCTAATCATTACCCAAAATGTCCTAAATTATTAGCAAGCTTCCAAATCTAAGATGGCTGAAGTAGTTAGTAGTTACGAGTTCGTCGCTGCTTGAATTTTCACTTGCTTTTGTAAATTAAAGCATACATAGATTATCAATGACGGAACATAGAATTCTGCTGTGATTCATGTATTTTCCTCTTGAGGTTCTAATAGTATAGGTGCCTATGTTGATTGTATTAGAATTTAGAAGGTGATTAGAATTTGTTCTAGTTATTGCCTATATTTTATCAAATATTTATCTCTTGCTTTCTATATTACGCTTTCCGATTTCAATTCTTGTTCTTCCAATTTAGTTATCATCAACACCTCATTTGTAGTTCAAGTCTCATGTTTAAATCAGGGGTAAATCAAATTTGTTTGGTGCTTAAGCAAAATGTTTAGAAGACGAAATAAATAACAGTTTCAAAATTGCCGCGAAGCACTTGCTAGCTTTTTCTCGATATGTTATGTTACAGTAATAGTCAGTTCCCAGACACTTTGTCCATATTGTTAGATTTAGGAAATTCTGAAATTTTAATATTCTGTAATGGATCATTTGGCCAGATTAAAATATTCCTTAATAAAGCTTTAAAGTCAAAGTGTGTGCTCAATTTTCCTGGAGAGGGTCTGAGCTGAAACCTTGTTATATGGGGGCAAAGTGGTCTCTAATGCTCAATTTTCCCTTTTGTACTGACCAAGTTCATTTTATTCACATTCTGACAACTTGGAGAATCACTGGAAACATAGTCTTGGCAAAAGATGCCAGTATGTCAACTGAAAACACATGCAATCGAAGAATGCGACAAGTGAGCACAATCATATATATTTGTACTACTAAAGAAACACTTCACGCTATCAATGAAGATCGAAAAGAACTAACTGGTCCAACAGAAAAACATTGTATTCGAGAACCATCACCTTGCGTTTTACTTGAGACCACATGTGCATCTCTACATTACGACGATATACGAGCTACGAGCATGAACGCTCTCCATCAAACAGCCAGTTCAACAATGCATTTTACTCCTTGATAACTGCTCAACACACGATAATCAATCAACCTGAACTTGCTGCTAGAACACCGCGGCATGACAAGAAGCAGCTCCTGAAACATTTTATTTACAGACTACTTCAGTAAGTAAAATCATGACCTGGGCTATCAGAATGCATATCCATGGACGCATCGGCAGAGTTACTGCTATTGGACTCCCTATTTTGCTGCTGGACATTCGTTTCGTTGTTTCTTGCTCCATTTGAAGGCTGAACGTTGTTTAAAAGGAAACCTCCTTGAGCAATTTGATAGTTCTGCAGGCTTCGTCGAACAGGGCTTGAAAGTGCATTTGAGAAAACATAATTCTTCGATTGCATATCATGATCTGATCGTACGCCATGTCCTGGAGCTGCTACACCAATTGAGCCCGAAGAGACTGGAAAGGCTGAATTTGCGAAATGCATTGGTTGAGAGTGCTGGTTCTGCGGCGGTCTAGGCGAAATTGAATGGTCCTCTCCACTATAGTCCAGTTCCGACTGACAAGATCAGTAAATGCAGTTTTAGACGCATAAAACATAGATCAAATGTCAAAAAATAATTAAAGTGTGGTGTACGATTATTATGACCAATCATTTAATGAAGAAAGCAACAATAAAAGGACAAAAAAGGGCGAACTAAGGAGTAAGGATAAAACATTTTGCAACCTCCACATAATTTTCAATTCTGTATCAGCATAGTATGAAAATAGCTTCTGCACAAAATACAGGAAAACTATCATCTTCACAGGTAGACCCCTTCGATGGCCAATTTCTCAGCCAAGGCATTTCTAACCATGGCAAAAGCATAGGTCATCCCTGTTTTACTTTATACAATCCGATAACAAACAGGCCGACAAAGTGAAATTCAATTAGGGTATTATTTTTCCATTATAACTAGGAACCAGAGGTGCATGATCTTACAATTTGCTTGCAAAAAGATTTTAATAATACTATAGAAGAACCATCATCTTTTCAGTATCTGATTAAAGTTTTTTTCCACATTCAAATAAGACATGCACATATAATCCTCACAATATAGCTAGCAAATGGAGAGAACTAGATGGAAGTATCTCAAAGAGAACGAGGAGCACGGAACGCCATCACAATATAGCTGAAAAGACGCTCATTTCTCTTAAAACCAAATGATCACAATGAACATGTTATAGAAGAAATGAAATCATAAGCTAAAACTGACACTTCCAGATCTATAATTCAGCAAATCACCTTTTAAACAACCATAATCTAGCAAAGACCTTATCTCAAAAAAGCATTTCTTTGAAGTTAATTGGTTGAATAGACTGTAACATGAGCATCACATGCAGAGCACATTCAACAACAACAACAACAACTACCCAGTAAAATCCCACCAGGTGGGGTCTGGGGAGGGTAATGTGTACGCAGACCTTACCCCTACCCGATAGGGCAGAGAGGCTGTTTCCGATAGACCCTCGGCTCAGAGAAAAAGAAAACAAGAAAAGAAAAGACAAGTATATAAATTTTGAATGCAGAGCACATTCAAAATTTTACAAAGTTCTTCATAACACAAGTATATAAATCAAAACCGAAGAAAATCAGATTTAATAATAAGTAGCTTCTTATTGCTGTCTCAAATCTTCTCCAGGCCCAAATTTCCATGTCATATCAAATTCTACATGACCAGAAATCAGTAGGCTGATCTACTACAAACATATCAGTAGCACACCTATATTTCATTCCTTGAGAAATTCCACAATAGCAAGGATGGTGCTATCCAGCAAGGACGTATCATCCATTAACGTAAAATAATACAATTTTTTTGCTTCCAGGACTTTGGTCTAGTGGTAAAAGCGCAGCACATGATGTGTGGGTCAGACGCAAGTCATAGATTCGAAGCTACTATTTAAGCGGAGAAGAGTAGAGGACGGGTCCGCTATTGACCAAGGTTAGAACCGTGCGTCACTGGCCCTTGGAAAGTACTTGATTATCGAAAAAAGAGATACAAATTTTTCACATAACCACAGCGAACATGAAATATTCTTCACAGAGTCATCTCCTAGTCGTTAACCAATTAGGATGACTTAGCAGTTAGCACTATGCAAATTTTATTAGAAAGTTCAGAGAAGAAGTAAACTGCAAACATGCTGAGCTGATCAAATAGCAGGTCGAGAGCCGCTGAAACCATCTGAAGTCCTATATCTCCATTCTCATGTTTTTCTCCGACCTGGGATAGCACCCTCAAACATTATTCGTATAAGTGAGGTTGCTCTAAATAAAAGTTAAGCTTGCGTTTCTACTTTATTTTTTGGCGTTTTCTTTTTTTGGTTTGGGGGTGGGGGTTGGATAATTTATAAAGCCTTAAGGGTTTTGCACTAGGCTGGTGCCAAAATGGCAGGAGAGCAGCAATTAGATGAAAAACTTAGCACCTAATCCACAGAGAGATACAACTACACCAAAACAAGCAAAGCAAATAATACCATCTTGAGTCTCCTTGCATACCCTTACTACCATTGACTCCCCATTGGTTCCACTTTCCTCTATCAACTCATCTCACTCCTTTCCTCCTACTCAAAATGTTCTCTTTTTTTTTTCGGCAAGAGTGTAGCTCATGATGTGTGGGTTAGCCGCACGTCGCGGTTTCGAACCAACCCGCACGTCAACGGTTTGAACCTTGCCGTAGACAAAACTTGGTTTTAAGTAGTAGAAAGTCAGGCACATTATCCACCGAGTTACGAATCGTGAGCCACAGTCCTCGGTAGAACTCCAAAATACAAAAGGTATTCTCAATTGATAATGCACAATAGTACAAACATAGTGTTGATTATTGTTTCGTGGGTTCATAACGAGGAATTTTGAATAAGATTTGAGAAGAACTATAGTAGAAGAGCTCAATTAGGACGCTAATCATGTTATATGCTCTACTAGCTGGTAGGTAACAGAATTGTGCATGAAAGGGTAAGTCGGAAGCTTTCCAAATGAATCTATTATTACTTTTAGTGAAGAAAGATAGATCACCTAGATAAGGTGGGAGCATAAAAGATAAAGCTGATGCATTACAAGCATAAAAACTCTGAAAAGGAGAAAAGCTCAGCGGCAGCACCAGAGTGAGCAATAGTAAAGTAAAGGTGTTTACTGATAGTGGGCAGTGAATCACCAGATTGGCAGATTCTATGAACTGAGCGGTTTGTCAGCCAAATGAACGTTCAGGTCAGATTGTAACTTTTTTTTTGTTATAAGGAGGTCAGTTTGTATCTCTTTCTATTTCATCAAGATCGTTTTTCTCTTTTCTTAATCTAATCCAAGAAAGATCAGTTTCCGAGTCTCCCCACTTTCAATAGAAAAGGAATGAATTTCCACTATAGGACCCTGAGCACAAAAGATAAGCTGGACTAGAACATCTCAAACATCTAGTTTCATGATCATACTGCTCCCTGTTCATTGAACAAAGTTCTCACGAGCTATTTCCTGAGAAGATAAAGATCTCCACAGATAGACATGAAAGGAAATCAACTAAAAGGTAGGCACAAAACTGAGACAGATAGAAAAAGAACCTGCAGGTAGTTCATTATGTCAGCAATTGTCACTCTGGATCCTCCCTCTTGTTGTCTCAAGATCGATTGATACAGTTTCTCCTATAAAGATGTATCAGGTCAAAATCAAATGTCATGATTCATTCGAAACCGAATCCCCACAATACAAGATCATTCACTTTAAAACACAACAAAGAAAAATGTCAAACATAAAAAAACATCAGGAAACCTTAATAAACACAAGGCATAATCAAAGCCTAGAAACAAGATGTACTTGCACGTTCCTAGCTAGATTAAAGGCATAACTACATAGTTCAGTTTGGAGATAATTATCAGTTATCACCAAGTCCAATCTGCAACCAAAATAGAACTGAGTGATTAATACTTTGAATCCTAAGTTCCTAACTTTCTTTACGCATACATTTGAGAACAGAAAACCAGAAAATATTGTGAACAAAGGGAAACCCAAGTAACATTTGTACAGATAAGCAAGAAACAAAATGATGAATTACCTTTCTCCGACCTATTCTTTACTGACCAAGTGCATCATTATGGGAGACAAAAGTCTTGTCTAAATCAATGTATGTAATTTCTTCCAGAGCTGCTATTCAATTTTGTTTATCTGTTTTCCTAGTAGGTCAACTAGGGGTCGAAAATGCTATTCAACCCATACAGATTTTCAAACAGAATTTGTGATGACTATATTTCTTTGGCAAAAATCAAGTTCAATCTCTTAACTGAAATAAAGCTCAGTCCAGAGGGTGGGTTAGCACGGAGATCTGCTTGCAGGGAGCTACAAAGCATCTTTTTATATTCGTAGTTTTTGCCCCTTTCTTCTTTCTTCTTCTAACACTCTTTACTCGGTACATTATTTCTTTCCACTACCCTCTCCAGGGAGCTAAAGCTTCCTTTAGAATATAGGGTCGTTTTGTTGGAGGTACTAAGAAAATCAGCTCAGCATAAGATTCAGCATAAAATAATACAGTGGTTGATTTGGAGGATTAGAAAAAATAATCCTCACATAACTTATGCAACGTTTGGTTGACCGTACAAGTAAAAAAAAGATACCTACATAACTTAATGCAATGGTTGGTTGGCGGGATTAAATAATTCGCACTATATTATGTTGAAACTTATGTATTAATTAATGTGGGATAATGTGGAATATGAAAACCTGTAATAAACATAGATTAACAATTTTGAAGACAAAAATGCCTTTAAAGTAGGCAACACTTGCATAATAATTTATACAGTGGACTGCATAACAATCCTTATAATATTAGTCATTGTATAACAATCCCTTTGTTATTATTCACCGGATAAACAATCCCTGAATCATAAGCCCAACATAACTAGAATGTGAACCAAATGACCCCTCAGGGATTTTACAATTTTTTTTCATTTATCTCCTATCACCCATTACTTGGTGCCTTCAACAAACAACCATTCTTTATCCATCTTTAACCGTTCTTCTTTCCGTATTACTTCTATTCTCTGTCCTTGGAAGATCTTAAAGATAACTCCTTTTTCCCTATCTTCCCGGGGATACCAGCTAAGTGCATCCTTTTTTGAGAAAGGAAAGGGATAGAATGGTAAAACTAAGTCATCCTTTTTTGAGTAAGAGTTTTTTTAAAGTAAGACCAGCAAAGTGCCTCCTATGCATGTGAAGCCTAACATACTCCTCCAACTTCTCTAAACCTTAACCTCTTTCAGCACAAAGCATGCCTCTTCATCTATATCAACCAACCACGGCTCCTTTCCTTCTAATGCAGTTTTTTTCTCAATTGCCTATCCAAAAGCTATTGATGACAATGTTTATATTCTCCTTATTTGCATCAAAACCCTCTTATTTCATGCTAATAATAAGGACTGCCGTATAACCTTAGCGTTTAGGGCTTTGCCCAACTTCACTCTTCCAATCTCCTATCAAGGCCTTCCATAATCCACTCTTCGTTTTCCTCTTACCTTTACCCTCTACCTTTGCTTCTTAGATACTTCTATTTGGTTCTTTTTTTTTTCCTTTTTTTTTTATGATAAGGACTTCTATTTGGTTCATCTCTAGCCATTTCGTTTAAGAGAACTTTCCAACTTAACGCCTAATGATTCATGCTTTCCACTTCCATATCCTCCCCTGTATTCTCTAAAGACTCTAAGGGCTCGTTTGGTACGACGGATAAGGGATTAAATTTGAGATGAGTTTATCCCATGTTTGGTTGGGATAAAATCGTGGTATAACTAATCCCAGGATTAGTTATCTCGGGATTGTAGTATTTTTTTATCCCTATGCGAGGGTGGGATAACTAATCCCGGATAATTAATCCGGGGATAATTAATCATAAGATAACTTGTTTCCCAACCAAACGACCCCTAAAGCCCCTGCTTGTTTGTGCACAAAATATACCTCCTTCACATACATCAATCACATAATGCTTTCTTTCCTTCTACTTTCCGCCTATCCAACTACCTGCTACTCTTTGTCTATCCAACCCACTATTGCCTTCTACATTCTTTCTCTCTGGTTGGATCATCTTTTCAACTTCCTATCAATCTATTATTTTGAATAGATTATTTTCATTGTTTGCGTCAACCAATCAATGACTCTTACAGGCAAAGTCAATCCCATACAACCTTCAGCGTCTGGATTCCTCTTACATCTCCTATCACCTATTAAACAGTATCTTCAACAAGAAGTTACCTCACATGTAGGAGTAGTCACCTTTCTTTTCCTTATTACCTAAAATTTCTGCCTTTGCTTCCTATTATTGTCCAAAAAAATGCAACCGAAAGTCATTAGTTATCATCGAGAAACGAGGCTATTAGTGCAAGACTTTTACATGATAGTTGTCTAGTTGAGCTTATCCAGTTAACCATACTGATCCAACAACTGCAAACAGCAATCAAGCTCCCACTAAGAAGAGCAGAGGCACTGAAAACAAACTACGCAAATAAGTTGGCCTCATCATTCATACCATTCATAAGGCTCTCCACATATTAGGAAGCATTCAAAACAAAACATTTAGAGCTGAACCATCCCAGATACAAACCAGTTCACTTCTTTTAAACACCAGAATGAAGAGAAACCGAGTCCCTCCTAGGTTATTATTCACTTTTTAATGGTATATCCAAACAACGTTATTGTAGTTAACTGAAATGTACATTTCTCGACAACTGAGGTGCCCTGGGGCTCTGGTTCAGAGTTAAGTATACAACGGAGGATATGTGGATAGGGTTTGGTATTGAGGTTTACCGTATAAAAAAAATTAAAATGTCTAAATTCTCTACATTAAAATTTCAAGCCTCAAAAATACACAAAAAAAAAAAAAACAAATTCTTAATATCAGCATTTACCAAACAAGTCTTTGCTACTTGTGCTTTTACTTAATTAATCAACCGTAAATGTAAATGGCTATAAAAACAAAAACAAAAACAGATATTTAACAATAAACAATTAATTGAAAATAAGGAAATAAATACCAAGCCGTGGCGTTCACCCGCCTGAAAGGAAAGCTTCTGTTGGTTCATAGCCTGAGTATAAAGCTGTGAAAGCGAATTCGCTCCGCTACAAAACGTCGAATACATGCTTCGATCCACCTCATCCAGCTTCGATGCCAATGACTTCCGCTTCTTCCCCATCTTAACACGACACCGTTTTCCACGTGACTCTGCGTCTTCTCTCTCTTCGCTCTCTCTCTCTCTCTCTCTCTCTATAACTCAATAGTCATTCGGTCCTTTCGTTTCCTTGTGTGAATCGATGAATCTCCGGGGATCGGACGGCGACTACGAGCGGCGGAAGGAGGAGGCGTGAGGGGTTGAAAGTGCTTTGAAAACTGTAATTGGAAGCTAATGTATAGCTTTCTTATAACAGCTGCTACCTCATGTTTGTTTGTTCCATTTGTGAAAGGGAGAGGGTGCATGGTAAGTTATCTTGTGCTGGCACGTACCTTTTTAATATCCACGTGGGAATGGGGTTATATTTTCGTGCCAATTGGGCTGTCGGTTGAGATGGACTTACCAATAATATGACACTTTTATCCGTTTGGCTAGAACTTCAAGGTTAAAAGTTAAAATTATTTTTTACGACAATCAAGAAACAATACTTATTAAATTTAAAATTCGTCAAAATAGCCTGAGCAAGTAATTTTTCAGACTTATAATCGAAAAATAGACAGTGTTCGCAAAATCATTAAAAAATAGCCAATGTTTTACTGAAACACGAAAAGTTCCAGCATAATATGCGAGATTATGGAGCTACTGCGTATAAACTACAAGCATATTATGTTGGAACTCCAGGACACGGAAAGTTCCAGCATAGTATGCGAGATTATGGATCTCATGCATATAAACTTCCAGCATATATGTAAAAAAAAAAAAATCGAACTCTAGCATATAATGCTGGAATATTTTTGAATTTTTAACAATGTTTTTGTTCAGATTTTATCTTTACATGAGAAGTGGTTAAATTGTGGCTATTTTTCAGTTCCGAACTGTAAATCTAGCTATTTTTGAATTTCACTCTTAAAATTCTGCCTACGGGGTTCAAGGGCAAAATATAAAACAGGTCCGTCGATCGAAACTAATTGCAGTCGTTAACCCTATATATATATATATATA
>NW_017671628.1:132454-133540 GCF_001879085.1 Nicotiana attenuata | reverse complement strand
TATATATATATATATATATATATATATATATATATATATATATATATATATATATTGGCAATTTTTATTTTGGCACTTTAACTCAGCCTTGTTCCATTTTGGCCCTCCAACCCTATTCTTTTGTTCTAATTTGACACAAAAATTTTTCTCCCAGGTAAAAATGCAGCGCGTGCAAATACCCAGCTGCTAACCCCCCCCCCCCACCCCCACCCCCCGCAAAATTTTTTTTTTACTTTTTTTTTTGTAATTTCAAATTATTATTTTTTTCATTTTTTCTGCCCACATCCAGGGAAAATTTTTTTTTTATATATATTTCAGTAATTACTACGGGTTCAACTGAACCCATAACTTTCGACGGGGAGTAAAAATTATATTTAAAAATTCATTAAAATTGAAAAAATAGATATAAACTCCTAACATTTAAAAATATAATGGGTTTCTTGTTCCACTTTGACACAAAAACTTTTATCCCAGGTAAAAATGCAGCGCGGACAAATACCCAGCTGCTACCCCCACCCCCACCTCATTGCCCCCCACCCCCGCAATATTTTTTTTTTTGTAATTTTAAATTATTATTTTTTTCGTTTTTCTGCCCCCTCCCGTGGAAAAAATATTTTTTTATATATATTTTCAGTACTAAACTACGGTTCAACTGAACCCATAACTTTCGACGCGGAAGTTAAAAATTTGTATGTAAAAATTCATATATATTATATATATAATATATATATATATATATATATATATATATTATATATATATATATATATATACTATATATATATATATATAAACCCATAACCTTAAAAATATAATGGGTTCAATGTTAAAAACATTAAAATTGAATCCATAGTATTTAAATTCTGGATCTGCCTCTACGTTGGGAGTATGAAATTTGGCTTAAAAAATGGCTCTCACGCGCCTACAAGGGTGAGGCAAATCACACGTGGAATCTAGTCAGCTTTTGTGTCAAAGTGGAACAAAAGAAATGGAGTTGGAGAGCCAAAATAGAACAAAGCTGAGTTAACCAAAATAAAAAATTAGGCCAAATTATATATATATATATATATATATATATATATATAT
>NW_017671628.1:131439-132422 GCF_001879085.1 Nicotiana attenuata | reverse complement strand
ATATATAAATATAAAATTATACGTTCCTCGTAATTCAAAGGCCATCTTCACCCGAATATAAGCCCAAGAATCAAAGTTTCATAATTTTTCTTAGTAAGGGAATAATTTGGTTGATAACGATAAATAAGTATAAAAGAGAATATTTAAAGGGTTTTATTAAACGCAGATTACATAGAATAATTTATCAGAAAAATTATTCAAGCCTTGAAGTTTTTCTGAAGTGATTCACATCCCATCACTCATGGCCTCCTTGATTATAGATTTAGAAGGGGGATTTGCATCTATACTCGTTTTTTGTGCCACATTTTAATTTGTGCCCGCTTTGCAAAAAAAATTGCAAGCGTACCCGCTTTTTCACGTAACTTCAGCACACGGGGCTGAAGTGGCAAAGGCAATTACACAAAATTTCAGCATTTTAGTAGCCGGGCCTGAAGTTCAGCTCTAGAGCTGAAGTTTTTTTTTTTTAACTCGCCAGTTATAAAATAAAAACTTCAGCTCTAGAGCTGAAGTTTTATTTTATAAGTTTTTGTTTAGTAACCGGGAAACTTCAGCTCTAGAGCTGAAGTTTGCCAGTTATAAATAAAACTTCAGNGCCAGTTATAAAATAAAAACTTCAGCTTTAGTTTTTGTTAACCCGGAAACTTCAGCTCTAGAGCTGAAGTTTTCAAGCTATAAAATAAAAACTTCAGCTCTAGAGCTGAAATTTTCCAGTTAAAAAATAAAAACTTCAGCTCTAGAGCTGAAGTTTTTGTTTAGTAACCCGAAAGCTTCAGCTCTAGAGCTGAAATTTGCCAGTTATAAGATAAAAACTTCAGCTTTAGAGTTGAAGTTTTTGTTTAGTAACCCGGAAACTTCAGCTCTAAAGCTGAAGTTTTCAAGTTATAAAATAAAAACTTCAGCTCTAGAGCTGAAGTTTTCCAGTTAAAAAATAAAAACTTCAGTTCTAGAGCTGAAGTTTTTGTTTAGTAACCCGAAAACTTCAG
>NW_017671628.1:94486-131252 GCF_001879085.1 Nicotiana attenuata | reverse complement strand
AGTTTTACAAGTTATAAAATAAAAACTTCAGTGTCAGTTATAAAATAAAAACTTCAGCTCTAGAGCTGAAGTTTTTGTTTAGTAACCCAAAAATTTCAGCTCTAGAGCTGAAGTTTGCTAGTTATAAAATAAAAACTTCAGCTCTGGAGTTGAAGTTTTTGTTTAGTAACCCGGAAACTTCAGCTCTAGTGCTAAAGTTTCCCAGTTATAAAGGGAAGCTAAAGTTTTTTAAAAAGTGGGTAAGGATGCAAACAAAAAGACAAAGCGGCTACAGGTTAAAAAGGGGCGCCCAAATAGGGCGCCCCGTGCAATTTTTACATTTAGAAGTCAGACAAAATAAAGTCAAATTTTTGAAAAATAAAAAATCTATGTCTAGCAAGTAACTAGAGCACGTCTTGACGGGAAGGTATGTTAGTTATCATTATAAATTGTGTGTTTGATTTTCATTAGGATTGTGACGTATTACTACTTCTGAAGTGCAAACTTGTACCTAGTGTTAAAACCAGCTCCCACTCTTTACTACTAGTTAAAAGGGGAGAAAAGAGGGGGAAAAAACAGCAAAATAATGTGTTTCACAATCAAATTTGTAGTAAAACCATCATTTTCATTTGTATTCACTTAGGTCAAGATGGAGGAAAATTATGAGAATTTGAAACTTTCCCCAACCTAATTATGTCCTAAAAAAAATCATATTATGTCCTAGATTCTCCACTTTTTAGTATATTGCTTGTAAGTAGGAGATATATTTATTATTTACCCTAAGGTTGAAATAAGAAAGACCATCAACTTGCTGAATAAACTATCAAGAAACCAGACATGATTATTACAAGGAGGTGACTTAGGTCCCAAAGCGGAGCCACTCCTTTTTTTTTTGGTCACACTGAATATTAAACCAATTACGGATCCTATTTTTACAATAAAGTTCATATTCAGGTGTACATCAAACATAAACTGAACCAAAATAAAAAAATACAACCAGAGAAGGACTACCTATATTTCCAACGTACACCAAATAATGGATGTGCGGAAGGACACTAATCTCATTTCCTGACTGTGTAACTAAAGCTCATTCATTCTATATGTTTCTGCCCTTTCTCCATATCCTCATGCCAATAGATAGTCACTTTCTAATCTTGTGAATTTCATGTGGCAAAGCATGGGAAGATAACTAATATAGGCCTCCATTATATTAAGTTAGATCATATGCATATAGTACAGCCTAATTCCTTAGCAGCCATATCAAGAAATTTAGTACACATCCCATTTTCAATTCGGCTGTTAGCTTCCCACGTCAAACACTTTTCAATATCCGCTCGCCAATCAATAAGGCCAATGCTTAAGTACTTATATGCAGGACCGTGGATTCCGTTTACATCTGCTCGTTTAGTACTAGATTTTATTGAACCAGCATGCATGATGACACGAAGAACTGACGTGCTGAGAGCACGTACGAGAGCACTTGGATGAGAAATACAACAAACTGTGGCCGGTAAGCGACACTGAAATGTATTGACAAAGGACTCTAGTAAGTGTTGTTACCTTAAGTATATCTCATTCTAAAAGTGATAAGAAATGTGGTACTTATCATTTTAGTCACTTAGGACAGATATTACCTTTAACAAGTTTGAGAGGCCGTCAGCAATTGCCAATCCAGATTCTCCCCACTCAAGCACTGGTTGTACTGCTCTAGCTGTCACTTCCAGAAGCTGCTTGATAGTATTTAATTGCAAGCATGCAAGTTTATTAAGAAAAAAAAGGAAATAGAATATGATGATCAATTAATTGTCATTCGGACACAACATATTACTTGGAACTTCAGAGTATACGTAAAGTCCTCGCTTACTGAATCAAATATTTACTTCAATGAGAAATGATAAATGTTTGAGCCGAAGATGTTATTACCTCTAGCTGTGGTAAGGTGCATGCTTCTCCGTCGACAAGCATCCCATCTGTGGCCCGTAAAAGGAGGTCCGGTGCGCTAGCCAGAATTACCAAAGATTCTGGTGTATCATGATTCCTCATTAGTTCGGCAATCAATTTCACTATTCGTTGGTTTATCCTCCACATATTCTGACCAAGATCATCATCTTTGGCAATCCATGGTTGCAATTCCTTGTCCGCCTGACAAGCAAACGAAGCAAGGAAAGTGACTAAAAATATATGGTGAAAAAGATACAAGATGATTAAAGATGCAAGTCAGAAACTTCACAAGGCAGAGAAGTACCCCATACCAAAGAACATCTAAAATGTATATCTTCTATAAACACGTGGCCACAAATTATGGACATAAATACAAAATTTGAAAGCATGTACATCTGTGAAAGCCTTATGGATTCAATTAACAGAAATTGAGCTTAAAATCAGCTGCAAGAAAAAAAGTTCATTTTCTGTTTTTCTCGTTTTTGAGAGAAATAGTGAAGAATCTAACGGATCTTTCAAAAGAAAAGTTCATATTCTTGTTATCATCGAGTTCAAAAAAAGCGAAATCTGGACCTGAAGAACAATGGCTGTTGCAGCTTTTGCAGGCAATGCTGATACGACGTTGCATAGTGCGTCAACGACCTGTAAAACATGTGAAAGCTAATAAGCAACTTATATTGTAGAAGGTACTATTGCAAAAGCTGCTTTTTGGTAAAAGCTACTCTGAATAAGTATAAATAAATTTGAATGTACTAGTGCACATAATGATTTTCACCCACAAAATCTCAACTTTCTTTCCAAGTGAAATTCATGTCCAAACCCAAATAGGGAATTTAAAATAGTATTTTGTAAGTCATAATAGTGGAAGACATAATACTAGAACCATGTTTTGTACCATAGGCACCGCACTGAGGTATGAAATGGAGGACGAGTTTCACTCGCAACGATCTTTTGAGTAGATAACTGGGGAACTATCTTTCCATCCGTCATCCCTTTCTAGAAGAGATGGTTTGGTTGGACATAGAATATAGTCACGGAGAATTAAATTACTCATTTAGTAGGAAAATACTAAATTATAGTTTTGCATTTGAATTGTTTGATGAATTTGAATTCTTCAGACTTGCAAATTAATATACTTCAGTGTAACATATGTTAATAATATCTATAGGGAAATGTCTCACACACACAAAAAAAAAAAAATGGCAAGGTACTAATTTCATGGAAGCCGATGTTTCTAACCAAAATTTTACTTAGTTCACTAGATGTCTCTTATTGTTTTTTAAGGGAGAAATGTACAGAAAAATTGATAAGCACTTTGGTGCTATAAACAATTGTAACTCAGACATAAAACATCATCTTTAATTTTCTTGGTATAACATCAACTCCCTCCCCCCCCAATGCTAATTAAAATATTTTATACCTCCTTATAAAGATAGACCTTGCATCCTTAGTTGTCTTGAAATCATTGTTCTTTCCTTAAGTATTTTCGACACTCCATATTTTGCTCTTACAACTTTGCCCGACAATAGAGTTGGAGTTCATCATCTACTATTATTCTCCATTTACCTTAACATGATCTTACCTATGCTTGAAAACTAGGGAAAAGATAGAAAGGAAAGCTACAAGGAAAGAATATGAGAGGATTGAGGAGAAAAAATTGGTGGGCCAAGTAAGTTATTTCTCCACCCGTTCTTCCTCCACTTCCTTTTGTCAAACCATGAGAGTGGAAAGAGTAGAACTTCTCCCCAAAGCATAAACAAGTTCTAGGTTCCTAGAAGTTTCAATTGCCTCTCAAAACTGTTACAGTTTACAGCCAACAGATTGCAAATAGAATCTTCCTATCAAGAAAGCTCCATGCGGAAGGGGGTGAGGGGGAGGAAAAGAATGTAGCATTAAAACACATAAAGAAGGAAATTCAAACACATTTTCCAAGCTTCTAGGGTTAATGATCTCCTTAAAATGCGGCACTGTGGGTTGCCTACACTCTTTTTTTCTTCTGATAAGGTCAGATTTTATGGTTTGCCTATACTCTTCACACTGTCTTCAAATTTTTGATGCCAAAACTACGGGCCGACCAACTATTTGGAACTCCAAGCGAAAATGGTCGTGGGATAGCCAAGTTCAAAAACACCATGTGATAACAAGCTCTGGCATTGCACTAACCATAAATATGCTTTCAGGTATGTTTTATTTCAATTGCTACACTATATAATCAATATTATGAAGTAATGTGGTAGATACCTGTCTCCATCCCTGCTGAGCGGAAGTGCTTTCTGCACTCGGTTGTGTTTCAGGTGATGCAATTAACTTGTGCCACAGCAATGAGATAACAGAAAAACATAGTTCTTGTTTCTCCGCGAGTACCGACTTTATAAGATCTGGTGCATTGCAATTAAATCCTATATGCCTGTCCATTGTTAGAAAGTTGGCCAAATCTGAAGCATCTATAGGGAAACTTGCGATCCCTTTACCGGTGGTGCATTGTACAACCTCGCTTGAGTGCAGAACTTTCTCATTCATAGTTAAAGTCTTACAGTCAGTTGAGTCTTTGCACTCGAGCAACAATGACTGTTCTGCAGTTAAGCAATTACAATTGCTATATTTATTATGTTTTTTCCCATTAAAGCACGAGCTTCTTTTCTTAAGAACAGGTGCAGGTATTAGGTGTGCTTCCAATGGTTCGGCCTTGTCGACAATTGATGCAACAACTTTGCTATGAATATCAATGAGGTTATATAGTGAAGACGCTCTGGAGTGGATTTCATTATCCCACTTACATCGTATTAAGATCGAAAGAGCCTGCATGCAAGCCTTGGAACGTCTAAACAGATCAGAAATATGAGCCGCTACCATAGCTGCAGCAACTATCTCATTTGAGCTGTAACTCCAAGAAGTGCCAACAGACGATGGTTTCAAAGAGAAAAGCGCCTCCAGAATTGCCAATATCCTCCGAGTATGACAGACAGCAGACTGAATCCCGTTTCTTAACTCAATAGACGAATCATTGGCACACTTTGTAGCATCGAGGATGGTTTTTGGATCTGAATAATTAGTCCCTCTTGAAATCAAAGGGAAGAGCTTAAGTTCAAATGAAAGAGCACAGACAGCAGCAAGAACATAAGAATCAAACGTTGAAACAGGTCCTTGCTTTTTCACTTTCTTAGTTACTTTTTCTTTTTGTTTTCCACTGGTTTCCAGTGAGTCTATCCCCATTTCACTAGGTCGGTAAAAATCTTTCCCTACAGGTCTTCTGCTCCCATTTGTTTTTGCTTCATGACTGACGCATACAGTTAAGACAACAAAAAGAAGGCGAGAAGAAAGCTCTACAGAAGAACATGACTCCAAGAATAATGAATGAACCATTGTTCGCAATTCTGCCACGGCAAGGTTTTTGGAGGCAGAGCCAAAAACATATCTGGTTTTCCTGATTTCTTCTGTGGAGGGCTCAGGTGGGAACGTTCTCTGAAGAATTGCTTCAACTGTAGCAGCAAATATTTTCATGAGACAAGTTTCAGATGGACTCCCACGAGGAAGATACTCAAGAACCTTAAGTAGTGGTATATACAGGTTCCACGATAAATTGGGCGGTTGCAGAGGGGTCGCAACTATAATTTCAGGAAGATCAACAGCTGATGAACTTAAAGGAATCAAGCCATATGCAGCTTCCCATATGGTACATATTCTCCATTCAACCTCAGGCCCATGTGCACAAAGCATTGATGCAATCCCTTGTGCAGTGGCTTCAACTGTGGCTTCTGCTGCAGGCACTTCTCTCTGAAGAACAAAATTCATTAGTGATAGGTAGTCACTATCACAAACAACTACTGGATAAATTTCAAGAATTCTGCAGAAAGAATGGAATTTTATCACAAATAATACATTCAAGTGGATATACCTGTTCGTGTTGAACTTCAGTTCCTTCAACTTGTCTTAATGGAGGAAAGAGCAGAGCAGGTTGTGAAAGTATTCGGAAAAGTAAAGCAGCTGCAGTATCTGCAGCAATGCCTGCTCTCATGGACATTGCAATTCCAATTGCACGCAAGAAATGCAAATGCATCCAATTCCTAGGAAGCTTCATAAAACAATAACAATTAAGACAGGACGAACTTCAGTTAGTGGAGTATTAAATCAGCTATCCTAGGATTTGATATGTAGTTCCAACATACAAGAGTTCATAATTTATGCAAAGGACTTCATAAAAAGCTGAGAAAAAGAATTTAAAAACTGGCAATGTGCAAGAAGGTCAGTCATTACAAAATGGCTCTATGTGATGCATCTAAAGACAGTAGGCATATTAAGCAATGACTTGAAGAGATGAAAGAACGGAAACAATATCATGTAATGTCCGCACATCATGGTGCAACCCCCCTTTTGGATGCAGGATTAAGGGATGTGACAGAATTTTACCACAAAATATAGAGTCTGTTTGGTATACCTTGGACCATCCTACATGGCAAGGATCTAAAGAAATTATGGTAGACGAAAAGACTGTCAAATGATGGATACAAGGCAATGAGCCTTGAAAACAGAGACTCGAATATTCGGCCTATAAATAAAACAATACAGTATTTCTGATCCTCCAAGTTCAGCAATCAAATATTGTTCATGGCACTATTTAATTCTGAGCTCTAAGTAAATTTTTTTTTTTGAATAACATATCTAATATTGTTATTAAATCATCAGAACAAAATTTGTGCTGGGAGCCAGAATGTACATCATGAAGAGCTATGACAAAAACAAAAACAAAACATCCTTGTTCTTGTCATAAGGAGTCTAAGACTTCTATTGATTGAATCCTGGTCATCAATGTATTCTTATTTACACCAAAAACTAAAAAGAAGAATAAATTCATCTTAATCTTCTGTGTAGAGATTCAACAGTCAGTAAACCATTGCTTTTTTGAAATTAAATACAATGAATCCTCATTCATTGGTTATTCTTTGGGTACTGAACATCCTCCAGATAAAGACTGCCAAAGGAACATTAGTCTGCAAGAAGAGCCTGATGTCACGACCCTTGTCTTCACTGATCTTTTTCAAAAACTTTTGGAGCCGAAGCACCAATTTAAAATTCTTGACACTCCAAGTTTACAAAAATGACCTATTAGCTGAGGCTGATATTGATCTAGAAATTGCAGGTATTCAAATCTGACTTGGGGCTTTACCGAGCCTCAGGTAACTTCAAGAAACCTCCATAACTAGCATCTAGCCCTTGAAACATGAATTCGAAGCCTCATAGCTATAGGCTCTGGGAAGTAGGGAAAGGAAGAGGTAGTAAGGCAAACAAGAAAAAGGGAAAAAATAGGAAAAAGGTGAACAGAGCTATTTGTTTGTGAACAGAGCTATTTGTTTCCTCTGAAATGCTCGAAAATGAAGTTGGAATAGTAAACTAATACTCCCTCCGATCCAATTTATATGAACCTATTTGATTGGGCAGGAGTTTAAGAAAGAAATTAAGAATTTTGAAACTTGTGGTCCTAAACAAAACATTTATTTGTGTGGCTATAAAAGCTTTTCATTGAGGGCAAAATTGGAAGTTTAAGTTAAATTTTTTCCACATAGTATTTGTTTTCCCTCTCTTAATGAGTGTGTAAAAAACAAGGGTGGAGCAAATACCAGGACCTTAACCTTCTGATTTCACTTTGTTTCTTCTTTTTGATAAATAACTTCTACTAAAATGAACCTCTGAGTTCAGTCCCTTACTGTGTTAGGACAAACAACTCAAACATCAGAACCGTTACTGCTAATATACCATTAAGGGTGGTGGGACCATCCAAAGGCCAATCGATAATTGTACTTTGATAAAGTTTTGTGAGATGTTTTGAAAGTCGAAAAAGATTTACTGATTCAAAAAGTGCCGCACTTCTCTGCCATTTTTTTTTTAAAAGACTTTACCCAAACACTTTTTTCCAAAAATTCTTCCATTTTTTTCAAACAATTCTCTTGTCCAAATTCCAGACACCTCCTCAACTGTATGGTCACTTTATTTAAAAGCTTAAGTTAGTAGAGAGGATACACTTCTATTTACTCAATTATGCCTTCAACAAGTCCCTCACTTGCATGCTTTGATTTTTTTTTTTTTTGGGGGGCAAAGCATGTAGAAATACTTTTTCATAATAGGGTGGCGGCACTTGAACGCGGGACTATGTTTGCATTATCAAATTGTGTGATCATCTCATCTAAAAGCTTAAGCAATTAGCTAAGAAGCTTCAAGTTCATTTTCCCCTTGAGCCTCTTGCTTAGCTCAAAACTCCCTTTATTCCAGTTTATGTAAACCTATTTCCTTTCTGGTATGTTCCAAAAAGAATGGCCCCTTTTAAAATTTGGAAACAACCCTGCAATGCCTTCTCGACTCTGACCATTATCTCGTCAATTCTAGGTTCTTCCTCAAGCACCGCTCATATCATCATAGATCAGCTTAGAAATTTTCGTGTGTAAGCTAAAGCACTACCAACTTTGGTGAGTCTAAGGTGTTTATGCTATAGGGGAGTAGAGTAAAATAAAAGATCAACTAGGATGGGATTTACCCACCTCTTGTAAACCTAGAAAAACAAGAATCCTTTGCAGAATCGATTCAAAACTGAAGTTGTCTCCATAATTTTTATGGAAGTTAGTGAAGCTAAGAAAAGTCTAGATTTGCATGAAGTGTATAAACCTGAACTAGAATGGTGACATGTATAGAAGATTAATGATGCTGGTAGAAACATCACATTGTACTTAAGTTGTAACACCACTCAATTCATAACGTAAACAGTTCAATCGTGTGCCCAATAGATCATGATAGTTCAAAAGTGTCAGCATACTGTACATAGAAACCTCAAAAGAAAAGCTGAGTAAATGATAAAGATGACCAACACATTCAAATACTCACCAAGAGCTTGTTCAAACTACTCTGTTTGAAATTTTATAACATACCCGCAAGCCAGAAGCATAATCTTCAGCTGCTCGAAGAAGTTCCACTAGTTGAACAGCAGCATCAAGTGCATCTGGAGCCCATGACGGTGGAGCTTCTAAAAGTCCAAGAAGAAGCCTCTGGGTCGCACTTGGAGTAGCAATTGCATAGTACCTAGTCCAGAAACACAAGTTAAAAGTAACTTTCCTATACCAAAAGCCCTAAAAGATAAGCTGACCAATGCTCTTACCGATGAAACAATCGTGCATACGGCTCAAGTGCTGGTAGCCCTGCAACAAGATGCTCATCCATGGGTGTTGTGGGAGGTGGAAGCAGAAGAGCAGGGACGGCCACTGCAGTCAAGGTAGCAGTCTCATAACGAGCAACTTCCTCATCACAAACACTTAAAATAACACCAGCACCATTAGCAACTGCCCACCTCGGAGTTGAAGGGATTAACTGAGGATGCTTTCCAGAGCCACGAGAAGAAGCTACGATAAAATCTAGAGTCAATAAAGTATATCACAATTCTAAAATATGAACATTCTTTTGGAATACTATCACATAAAAGTAAATTTATTGGTGTAATAGGATGGATACAAAAAAAAATTGCAAAGAAAGAATGAAAATATATTATGAAACATAAATAATAATTCATACAACCGGCACGGTGAACTTTCATATATGGAAAGAGGTTAAATTTTCTACCAAGAAATTGGTTGTACCCTTCTCTCTATGAGGTACCTGATATCTTGTGTCACAAGGATAACTGGAGACGGGAAGCAAGTGTGGCCTCCAATAAACAGGAAGGAGAAAAGGACTGTTCTACATGCCCCATTAATCAGGTAACTGTTTTAGATATAACTAAAATGTGAAAAGTTACACAGTGTTATACAGAGTTGCAAGTGTAAGTCTCCCATATCGAGCAAATGTGAATATACAAAATGTGAAGTGTGGCTGTTAAAGGATTCATGCGTAACACATTCGTGTCATATATCCTTGCAATTCTCTCATACTTTTCATATGGTCTCAGAACAAATGTGAGAACTAAACTCTAGCTATGAGCTGTGCGGTCACCAGTGACGTGTAAGAGAGAAAAAGATCGTCAACATGGTTTTCCAGCAATCACCGATATGTCCAGGATCTTCTTACTTTTGTAAGTGTTGTGCATATAAACTAACACCAGCTATTGGACCAGGAATACGAACAGAACCTGAGAAGCTGTGCAGTCACTTGAAGCTAAGTCATGTTTGGCTCAGAAAATCTGATGCCACACTCTCCTGACATCGCACGTGTATCCTATCCTACAAGCTTCAGTCCAATTTTCTGGCTTCTTGGTGATTGACTCAGGCTTTGATCTCACACATCCTTCCAACTATGGAACCCTAGTCTGAATGAGTCAGTCTCCTTTCTGGTGAAAATTTTCAAATTTCAATGATCTGTATTGGAGTCTCTTTCACTTTTGGAGTCAACTGAGGCATACAAACTGCTCAATCTAACTTTAAAAAAATTCCAGTAGGTTTTTGGTGGTTTTCTGATAGATTACTAACTTACATCCAACTCTATCTTGTCACTATTCCAATCACTTTTCAGGATTTTCGATCATCACTGCAATTGAACCATGCTTGAGACACCACCTATTCATTTTCAGTTATTTCTGGTGTTATCTAGCTATACTCTGAGTAGCAGTCCCAGGCAAACTTTATTTGCAAGTTGCTTGCAAACTCTCTCAGAAGCCTCATCTATGGACCTGCGTTTAACCCTTCATTTTTATCTTAGTTATGAATGAACTAATCAATACTATACAAAATGATATTGTGTTAAACAGCAAAACCAGCAAGGGGATTATCAAGAGGTAAAAGCTATGAAGCAAGACTTAGAGAGTAAAGACTATGGAAAGTAAACGTAAAACATCACAATAACACCAACAACAAAAACAACTACGCCTCAATCCCAAACAAGTTGGGGACGGCGATATGAATCCTCATTCCTTTCATTTAGCTCAACTCATATCATCATAGTTATCAAAATAAAATAAAAGTGCCAAAGTAAGACATTATATATCATTACAAATATATCTTCCATGGGAAGAATGACGATGGAGTGAAATTACACGGGATTTCAGTGTCTAGAAAGCTATTGACTTGGTGTTTTCCTGTTCAAGGCCTGTTTATTGAAACTTTGGTAAATTTTTGGGCCTTTTTACATCTGATATGAATTGATACAAAATTGAGGCGTTGTCACCTTGACGAAGCAATGCTAGTAGCATAGAGAGCGGAAAAGGAGACATCTTATTGGACTCCAGGATATATATTAAGAGACTACTTAGAAATAATGCTGAGATAACATAACAGTAAACTAGAACTCCGGAATCAATATAGACTAAATTTCCAATAAGCTCCTTAAACATGAATAACGAGACAATTTAACGAGGCAATGACAATAGATGTGGTAATTAAAAGAATGTCAACAAGCTATTCTCAGGTTTTATTAGCAAGGTCTAAGAAGACTTCTAGCATTCAAGAGATACATTCCTAAAACACCTTATCAGCAAGTATTAACACCAGTTGATGGCAGCTTTAGTTCAAGAAATATTTCAAGAATATTCCTAGACATAAATATTTCAAGAAAGGAAGTGCACATACCAGTTGATGGCGGCTTTAATTCTCCGGCAGCATACTTCCCCATAACACCACCACACCTACATATACGTGAATCACCTTTCTACATCAACAGCAGGAAAGTGTAGTTATAACTTCCTAATACTCATCAGTGTCTAAAAGTCTATGAATTAGCCTAAAAACATAATTTAACATGATAAGATTCAGGCCAGAGTGACAGTGTTCCTGAAGTTCTTTAACTTGAGAAGCACCAAAAACCAGATAAAACGTTTGGTAGGATGTTTTGATCATTGAGTAGGCTAGCCCATGTAGCTTACAAGGCAGTTAAAAATGGAGACTGTCAGCAGGCTTGAAGGTGCCTAGCTTGGGAGCACCCTGCTGCTTTTCTGATTTCCAATGAAAATAAAGGTAGATAGCGTACTGAAATAGGAAATAGGCGTATGAGTGAAGCCCTTGTGCTGCCGGACCACTAGAATCACGGGTTGAGGAAGAAGACAGTTTTGCTGGGAGTTTGGGCAGATTATCCATTCACTTGTCCCATAAAGGTTTTTTCCAACAGATTATACGGATGTTGATTTAAGATTATAACTTTAACCAACTTGTTCAGGGGCAAACTACTCACTAAAGAAAGCAGAAAATACCAAGTTTTATCTGTGATGACGATGGCAAAGCTATTAAAGGCATAGGGAGATCCTTGATTTAAACTTGATCATTCAATCTTTATATTCTCACTACTAAATACAATGCACCTTTTGCAGTTTCAGATTTTAAAATTTGTTTAAAAATTTTGTTAAAAACTTTAGTGATCTCTCACATATATATCTATGCTACGTGTGTAAAAATGTTGGGCTCAGTTGAACCCGTAGATTATACATAGCATTTGCCTCAGCTAAAAGGGTTTGGATTACACCGAGAAAACGAACTAGTTTTTAACCAACCAAACTTGATCACAATTACAACAGCGAAAATGGAGAGGTCGACGACATATGGAGGTGCCAGATTGTTCAAATTGATTACAGTTGAAGACAAAGCTGGAAGAGCTATCAAAATTTTCAGTTAGCTTAGAGGAAGAGAGATCCAGAAAGAAGGTGATACAAGGTTCAAAGTTCGGATATATGACTGGACCAAAGAAAATGGGTTAATTCGTGGTCCTACATTGCTAATATGATAGGCCCAATAGTATAGTAAACAAGGAACTTCAACTAATTGAAGAAAAATGGAGTCATTTATAACAACTCAAATCAGTACGCCAACTTCACTTAGGCACCGCAACCCCGTCTAATCTCACCTCAACTTCACTTTTCTTATGTTGCCAAAACTTGTCGTGCATATATTCAGTTTTACTTTTACTTATCCAAAACCCTTACTTTAGAGTACTTCTCAATAGTTCAAGCTTTTCTTTGATACACTCGCTAGTTTCATCACTTAGCACAATATCATATGGAAAAGCATACACCATGAGACTTCATCCCATGTAATATTAGTTAGCTCATCCACAACTAAGATAAACAAGTACGGACTCAATGCCACAATTAATCTTCTAAAGAAAGCGTCCGGAAGCATGGAACATTGGAAATAATAAGAACAGGAAAGTAATATTAGGTTTTAACTATTGTTAGTGATTAGTCGTTCATCATATGATGAATTTGAAATATAATGAAAAAGTAGAGGCATATGCAACCATCATTGACACACTGCACACTTACCAACGGAAGTAATCACTTCTAATACCTAGAGGTGCGGCGAGCAGAATATCAGTAATCCATGGAGACAACGGCCTCAGCGGTTTCCTCTCGTGGTGCATAGAGGGAAAACTAGGTTCGCTATCAGCAGATTTACTTGTTGAAGCATGGCTTCCTCCACTGCTTCTATCTGCTCCTCCTTCCTGTTGCACAACTTTGTAAATCGGGCGGTTGTAGTGTGTCAAAATTCGTAAAATCTCTCCACATGCAAGAGCCCACTGTTCTGAATATTCCTTCTGCATTTATGAGCAAGGAATTAGTTTGAAGACTCCTCTTTAGCAAGAAGTAGAATGCATTTGCTAGGAAGACCATTGTATTTACATGGCTCAATCCTTCAAATTGATAGTTCAAGATTCTGAGTACCTCACTGCTTGGGCAAACCAATGATATGAAAGAAGCAAAAGGCGGACAACTTTTGTCATAGTCCAGTGTTCCATCAATGATGCATGAAATAATTGGAAGAATTACAGCATGGCCATGCTCTGGGTGGTGAAGAACTAAAGTTGCTGGAAATTAAAAGCAATTAATCAAAAGACAGATAAAATCAATCAACCTCACAAATTGATGGGAGCAGTAATCTTAATGTTGAACTTAAAGCATGGTTATCATGATACCTAAAACATCGTCAAAAAGTCGATTTTCCTTGGATGGGTACCGGTGCCGTATCAGCTGCCAAGATAATACACATTAATCCGGAAGATTGAACACATTCAGCTAGGTAGAGAAAATTATGAAGAAAGAGAGAGATGTTGGGAGGATAGTTTCTGATGTGACTAAATACCTCAGATATATCTTCAGGAAATTGTTCTGATGTGAATTGACCAAAGTACTCAACATAGGCAGTAATTTGAGCCTACAAAAGAAAATCAAGAAGGCTTTTATGACTGAAGATACAAATATCAGAAGATAGCAAACAAAAGAAAAAAACAAATATCCTTCTACAGACATTTAAATATTCAAGATGATAATGCAATAAACACACATATGACCTATTCAAATCTATACATAAAAAATGCGCATACTCATACTATATTATAAGTGTGAAACCCAAAGTGAAAGATTAAATTACTAAAATACCCATCTAAATGACCTTTTTACCCTTTACTTAAACACTATTTATATAATATTTTTGTATCAAAAAGTAAACTTTCTTTTAATTTTGTACTCAAGCATCTTATAATAAATACATAGGGGTAGTAATAATAGCCATTATAATTGTTGATTAGCATGATTCAAGGAGTATTGATTAGCATGATTTCAGGAGATTTGATTATATTTAGGAGATCTGACATTATTCTGATTTTATTTGATTTGATTTTATAGCTAGATTGATTGTATAGATTTATTTTATTTCCTTAATTAGCATTAGGAGCTTTGTATAAATTTTTGCTCGTGGGATGTAAAACAGAAATACAAGAAGCCTTCTCTTTTTCTCGAAATCTACACGGTATCAGAGCCATTGCTGCCTTTTTTAGGTGAGTTATCTCCCTTGCAGCACTAGGATTCCTTTTTTTATCAAAGAGGTCGACTTTTCTCTCTCTTGTTAGTTGTCCGCAACACAAACTTTCCGATTTCCTTCTGATTGGGCTGAAACATGGAGACATTCAAGGAGACGATTTCTGGAGAAATCTTGTCTTCGGATGAAATTCAACTTCTCCGTCGCCTCCTAGCCAAACTTGACTCCGCTAATGTTGCCACATCTAATCATGTGCAATCAGGTAGTGCCTTTGTTGATAAGTTAATTCTTGGATTGTCGATTCTGGTGCAAATAGACACATGAGAGGCTCTTCTAAAGGCATTCAAAACTATTCTCCGTCTCCAAAAGGAGATAATGTTAAAATAGCCAATGGTTCTCTAATACCTATCTCTGGAACAAGTTCTGTCATTTGTACTCCTAATATTAAACTATCATCCGTGCTCCATGTCCCTCAGTTCCCTATCAATCTTTTATCTATTAGTGCTATCACCAAAGCTCTAAACTGTAAAATCGAGTTCTTTCCCGATTAGATATTTTTCAGGATCTTCAAACAGGGAAAAGGATTGGCAGTGTAGATTGCGTAATGACTTGTATATATTAGATGGGATTCAAAACTCTAGTCAAGCCTTTTTTGGGGAAAGTAAGGATGTCAACCAAGAAATAATAGAACGGCACGGCATAGACGGTTAGGACACCCATAATTCTTTGTTTTGAAGAAGTTATATCCCGATTTGTTTTTAAGGACTCGATTTGAATCTTTGTACTGTGATGTGTGTGAATATGCCAAGCATACTAGAAACCTGTGAGTGATAATAGAAGCACAACTCCGTTTATGACTATTCATTCTGATGTATGGGGTCCTACCCAAACTGTTTCTTTGTCTGGTAGTCGATGGCTTGTTACTTTCATTGATTGTTGTACTAGGATGACTTGGGTATATTTCATAAGATGATTTGTACTCAGTTTGATTCCAAAATAAAAATCTTAAGAACTGACAATGGCAGCGAATACATGGATAAAAGATTTGGTGCTTATTTGGAGTCCATGGATAGTCCATCAGACTAGTTGTCCTTACACTAGTGCACAAAATGGGGTCGCTGAAAGAAAAAGTAGGCATCTATTAGAAGTAGCAAGATCTCTTATGTTCACCATGCATCTACCAAAACCTTACTGGGGGATGCTATTCTAGCGGCTGCCTTTCTTATCAACAGAATGCCACTTAAACCCCTCAATTTTCAAAATCCTCTAGAAACTTTAAAGGGTAAGAATGAATATATTGTTCTTCCAAAGGTTTTTGGGTGTGTTTGCTTTGTCCACACTAGAAATTCTAGGAAACTTGATCCTAGAGCTATAAAGTGTGTTTTCATTGGGTATTCTCCGACACAAAAAGGTTACAAATGTTATCATCCTCCATCTAGGAGATCTTTTGTTAGCATGGATGTTACCTTTCGAGAATCTGAGCCCTATTTCAGTATTACCTCATCGCCTCTTCAGGGGGAGAGCCGTAAGGAGTAAGAGGTGATTCTACCTAGTTCCATTACTGGACCTCTTGATGACATTGTCATAGGGAAAAGTGCAATTGGAGAAAGAATTCAAGGGGAGACTACTGGGCATTTGGATAGGCCTAATTTGAAAACTTACTCAAGGAAAAATATAGCAGAAGAAGCCATCATGCAAATCTATCGAAGCTGAACCTTCTTCTACTGGTGAGTTATCTACATTTCCTAATGAGTTAGATGAACCTATTACTCTCAGAAAAGGAGTCAGACCTTGCACCACCAAACACCCTTTATCTAATTTTGTCTCCCTCCTATAGAGCCTTTGCCTTATCCATTTCTTCTGTGTCTATTCCCTATAATTGGAGAGAAGCTTTTGTAGATCCTAAATGGAAGCAAGCTATGATTGAAGAAATGAAGGTCTTGTCAAAAAATGAGACATGGGAACTTGTTACTTCACACCAGACAAGAAGTTGGTTAGCTACAAATGGGTCTTTACTGTGTTGATGGCTCAATCGAAAGATTCAAAGCAAGATTGGTGGCTAAGGGATTCACTCAAACTTATGGAGTGGATTATCAAGAGACATTTGCCCCTGTTGCTAAGATGAACATTGTTAGAATTCTTTTATCTTGTGCAACTAATCTTGATTGGGACTTGCAACAGTTTGATGTGAAGAATGCATTTCTTCATGGAGACTTAGAAGAAGAGGTGTATACAGAGATTCCTCATGGATTTGATACTGCATAGAGTCAAGGAAAGGTATGCAGATTGAAGAAAGCCTTATACGGACTGAAGCAATCCCGCAGAGCTTGGTTTGACAGATTCAGCAAAGCAATGATCTCCTTCGGTTACCAACAAAGCAATGCTGATCACACCCTCTTCATAAGACATCAAACGGGTAAACTCACTCTTCTCATAGTTTATGTTGATGACATAGTAATGACAAGAGATGACAAAAAGGAGATGTCTCGATTGAAGAAGTTGTTGGCACATGAATTTGAGATCAAAGATCTAGGAAAATTGCAGTACTTCTTGGGAATTGAGGTTGCTAGATCCAAAAGAGGAATCTTTATTTCTCAAAGGAAGTATATTCCGGATCTTTTGAAGGAAACTGGTATGACAGGTTGCAGATCCACAAAATCGCCCATTGAAAGCAATCACAAGTTACAAAGTGGAGTTGGAGAATCAGTTGATAAGGAGAGATATCAGAGGCTCGTTGGAAGAGTCATTTATCTCTCCCACACTAGACTAGACATAGCCTATTCAGTTAGCCTGGTGAGTAAGTTCATGCATGATCCCCGAGATCCTCATATGCAAGTGTCTTTCACATTTTGCGGTATCTGAAGTCTGCTCCAGGGAAAGGTCTACTTTTCTCCAAACATGATCACCTCCAAATAGAAGCCTTTACAGTCTCGGATTAGGCTGGATCTCTAGATGACAGAAGATCAACATCTGGTTACTGTACGCTCATAGGAGGAAACTTGGTAACTTGGAGAAGCAAGAAGCAAAGTATAGTTGCTAGATCAAGTGTGGAGGCAGAATATAAAGCTATGGCCCAGGGTGTTTGCGAACTGCTTTGGCTACAAAAGCTACTACAGGAATTGAGACTGTATCAAAAAGGAAAACTTTCCTTGTACTGTGACAATAAAGCTGCCATTAGTATAGCTCATAATCCTGTCCAGCATGACAAATTGATCGACACTTCATTAAAGAAAAAGTAACAACTGGTCTCTTGAGTTTGTTTCATATGCCATCGGAAAAACAGCTAGCTGATGTGTTTACCAAAGGTCTCAACATGTGAACTTTCCATACTTTGAGTTGCAAGTTAGGCATGTGCGACATCTTTGTACCAACTTGAGGGGGAGTGTTGATTAGCATGATTCAAGGAAACTTAATTTAGAAGTGTTGATTAGCATGATTTCAGGAGATTTGATTATATTTAGGAGATCTGATTTTATTCTGATTTGATTTGATAGCTGGATTAATTGTAAGATTTATTTTATTTCCTTAACTAGCGTTAGGAGCTTGTATAAATTCCCTTGCTCATGGGATGTAAACATATATAGAAATACAAGAAGCCTTTTCTTTTTCTCAAAATCTACAATAATGATGCTTGAAGATGTAGAGACTGAATGAATACTTTTAGTACATGTACATATATTGCACACTAATCAAATGCAGCCCTTTAGTTACTCTCGAGAAATGAGAAACCAGGTATACACAGAAACATTTTTATTCAAGTATCACATATCTTTGAGATCAAATTTTAGAGTGTACGAAGAGTTCTCTTGCATCTGCCATAAAATTAACTTATCATTGCTTTAGAGTTTTTACATTTGTCCTTCAACATTAACCCTTTAAAAACTAAATTAACCCTTCAACATTGATGTAGAAAAATGTAATTATAAATTCAGTTTACGAATTTTAAAAAGCTTTGTACTGATTAGTATGGATACACGTACGTGAACAGAAACTAGTACAATGAGAAAGAGAAATACAATTCTCTAAGGGGTTTATCATAAATTTAATTTTGTTCTTTATTCGCAGGTTTTGCCTTCTACTGCACGCACTATGCTAGAAAGTTGGATTTGAAGTGTTTGGTCCTGAAATGGAACACACATTCTATCTGAGAAGGAAAAAGTGCAAGAACATGTGCTGCAATGGTGGAAAATCGATCTCATTAAATTGGAAAAATTCAAACACGAAAATACATGTGGTGCAATGTATCATTTGGCCTATAAATCAGATGTAAAATAACTCTAGGGCCACTCACAGAAGCGCACCAGGATTGAGGTTTATGGGTTCCTGCAACAACCTCAAATTAATATTCAATAATAATTAGGTTCACAATCACATATTTGTAAATATTTAGTGGATGCCTTAATTAATATTAATATATATATATATATATATACACACACACATATACAAGGTCTGAGCAAATGTTATTAGACTCCCATGACCCCATAAATTGTGCTCGAGATCCGTCACGCTCCACTGCCCCATACCCTAATGGAGAAGGCGCATGCGTTAGAGAGGTTTAGTTTGCTTCATGTCTCCCAAGAACATATTGTTCTAATTAGGTTAATATTTGCTAACGCCGCTTCCTGCGTTGCTTTCCTAGCGAAATGCTTGCCGAGAAGATTCAACTACAATGGATCAACCCAAAGCGCAAGCTTTATAGATTCACTCACTCACAAGGAGAGGACTTCATATACTAGCCTTATCTTCAATGTTGGCTCCGTGGTCCAAAGTGCTAGTCTTTTTTTTCTCCCTGGACCTTTTGATCCCTACTCAAAGGCAAAAAGGGTAGAAAAGGTGCTACGTTTTGCCAAGCTTTTGCATGCAAAACGCTATGGAAGCATGCTAGTGAACAAAGGCGCAATAAGGGAAAAAATATTTATTTGTTTATACTTTGTATATATGCATGGAAAAAAACCATGCGCACAAGCAAAAAAAATTATGAAATAAAGGGACTTCAGAAAAAGAAGGCAAATACTATATATGAATGATGTCAATAAATTACTTTTTTTAGAAAAGGTAATAAAATCAAACTAAGGAGGATCCTTTTACATTCTGGTATATATGTAAGGATACAACTTTAAATTTCTCATCCAAACTTACGAACAATCTTAACTAGATTTCTTACTTCATATTCCTAATTACTAATATAGTCACTTAACAATTGCCCTGTTTTGTACTCTTTGTGTACCTTCTTGGTACATTTTTTATTATTAATAATTCACCTTATCAAAAAAAAAATATATTCACTTAACAATTATATATGGCTTTACAACAACATAATATACCCAGTGAATTCTCACAAATGGGATCTGGGGAGGGTAGAGGTAAGCAGACCTTACCCCTACCTTATGCAGGTAGAGAGGTTGTTTCTGATAGACCCTCGGTTCAGGTAAGCACAGTCCCAGCAGTAAATAAATGAATAACAAATCAGGAAAATATTATGAAAAGAAATAGAGGCAACAACAAGATAATAACAAACTGGAACAGAAGCAAAAACAGATTATAATAGGGATCCTAGGATAGCTAGAACAAGAGTAATACTAAGCCATCGGTATGGAAAGGTCGGACGCTATATTACCTATTAACTTTCTACCCTAATTCTCGACCTCCACAACCTTCTATCAAGGATCATGTCCTCAGTAAGCTAAAGATTCGCCATGTCCTACCTAATCAGCACTCCCTTATAATCTTAGGTTTTCCTCTACCCCTCCCGAAACCCACCATGTCCAACTTCTCACCTCTCCTTACTGGGACATCTGAGTATCTCCTCTTCATTTGTCTATACAATCTCAGTCTTACTTCCCGCATCTATTCCTTCACAGGGGCCACCCCCACCTTGTCCCGAATAACTTCATTCCTGACCCTGTCTCTCTTAGTATGTCCACACATCCATCTCAACATCCTCATTTCCCCCACTTTCATCCTCTGGACATGCGCGTGCTTAACTAGCCAACACTCTGCCACATACAACAAAGTTGGTCTAACCACTACTTTGTAGAACTTGCCTTTTAAGTCTTAGTGGAACCTTCTTATCACACAAGATATCATAAGCGAGCCTCCATTTCATCCAACCTGCTGCAATATGGTGTGTGACATCCTCATCAGTCTCCCCATTACCTTGGATTACTGACCCAAGATACTTGAAACTATTCCTCTAGGAAATGACTTGTGAATCAAGCCTCACTTCCACTGCGTCATCATGAGTAATGCCACTGAACTTGCACTCCATGTATTCGGTTTTAGTCTTGCTCAACCTGAAACCTTTAGCTTCTAAGGTTTTGTCTCCAAACCTCCAGCCTAGCGTTAACTCCACCTTACGTCTCGTCAATTAGCACTATCTCATCGGCAAATAATATACTCCATGGTGCCTCCCCCTGGTTGTGTCACGTCAATACATCCATCTCCAAGGCGAATAAGAACGGGTTAAAAGAGTTGAACCCTAGTGCAACCCCATCATGATCGGAAAATATCCCGAGTCACCTCCCGCATCTCTAACCATGGTCTTTGCTCCATCATACATATCCTTAATCGCCCTAATGTATGCTACCGGGATACCTCTCGCCTCCAAGCATCTCCATAAAACTTCCCTCGGGACTTTGTCGTATGTTTTCTCCGGATCGATGAACACCATATGGAAGTTCCTCTTCCTATACTGCTCAACCAACCTCCTTATGAGATGGATGACTCCTGTTGTCGATCGCCCCAGCATGAATCCGAACTGGTTCTTGGATATAGATATTATCCTCCTCACCCTCATCTCCACCACTCTCTCCCACATTCATAGTATAGTTTAGCAGCTTGATACACTGTAATTATTGCAGTTTTGAATATCGCCCTTGTTCTTGTACTGCGGGATCATCGTACTCCACCTCCATTCTTCGGGCATCTTAGATGCCCTAAAAATGATATTAAACAGGCCAGTGAGTCACTCCAAACCTGCCTTACCCGCACTCCTCCAAAACTCCACCGGAATCTTGTCTGGCCTGGTTGCTCTTTCCTAGTTCATTTACGCATAGCCCCTTTCGCCTCCTCGACAATATGGTTTTGCCAGCTATTATTATTGCTTAGACATGCCCTCTTCAAGAAAGAACCAATGGAAGCAAATCTGCATCTTAGTGACTACACTAAAATTGCATCTAAGTAAGGAGAAGCGCGCAACCTGTATTGCGCAAATGTGCACCTCAGTGACTACACTAAAATTGCATCTAAGTAAGGAGAAGCGCGCAACCTGTATTGCGCAAATGTGCACCTCAGTGACTACACTAAAATGGCGACTAAGCAAGGTGAAGCGCGCAACCTGTACGGCACAATGCGCACCTTAGTGACTACTAAAATGGCATCTAAGCAAGGTGAAGCGCCAACCTGTATTGCAGGTAGCTTTACGACTTAAGTGTGTCTAAGCACCCCTTAAATAACAAAATAAATAGCGAAAATATTTCAGGCAAAAACTAATGTTTCTCGGATACTAGTGCGGGCATTCTACACGTTGCGGATCAAAAAGAAACAAATGAAAAAACAAATAACTGAAAAGGAAAAAGCCTCAACAGAGCAAAATATCTGGTCTCTAAAAGTATGATAAAAAGTACGTAAACCAAACCAAAAGCAATAGAAAAAATATATAAATGACTTGTAATGTTGAGAGAAAATGATCACACCTTCCGTTGCTGTGCATCTTGAGGGGGAGGCCAAAATAATGAGGAGAATTGAAGGCCATCAATCCACCTTTCGCATGTAGCAGCCATATAACTGTTGTTAATCCAAGAATTTTTACGGTATGAGAGGCTGCTCACAAGTAAGGCCAGAAAGTACCACTACCAATCAAGGATCCACAGATTGTAATTCAACATTCTTGGATCCCAAAGCAAAGGATGGTCCAGAACTTCTAACTTGCAAAACCACCCCAGAGCTTCAAGGTATCACTGACTGAAACAATCTGCAGAATATGGGAATGTAAAATTTCACTAATTAAATAGTAAGCAGATACTACCGCCAACTATTTGTCCTGCAAAACAAAAACGAAACAAAAACATTGTTCCTCAAACTGTTAGACAGATGCACAATGAAATAAGTATCTTCCATGAGCTAAAAAAGAAGGTCTATTAGTTCATCAAACCAATCACAGAAGTTCAGAACTTTCATAACCCCTTTTATCAATTTAAATGCAAAATTCAAGAATCCTATAATTCTGCATTAAATTTCCAGATTACTAACTGTTTTAGTTCTAATAAAAATTTAAAAATGATTGAATAAACTTAATAACATCAAATATTTTCTCTTGAATATGCAGCTTAAGTCATCAAAATTGAACCTTGAATAACAGATACCACAATTTAAGATAGAGTCACATTGCTTTTCTTGAACTCTCTAATCACTGAAATAACAAAATAAAGTTCAGAACTATCAGTACCCCTTTTATCAATTTTCACACTTTTTAACCAATTCCATTATAAACTGAGGCAAAAGCAAGAAATATGGAGCTAAAAATATAAAAGAAAATAAAAAAAAGTAATAGCAGAATAAATAGAAAATTAAAGGGAAAAAAAGGAATACCTGCAGTGGTAATTTTCTGAAAGTGGGTGCGTGAAAATCTTGTAAGGAATTTGAAGAAGATTGTTTCTACAGATTTTTGGGTGGAGGAGAAGAGAGAGAAAAGAAAATAATGTGAGGAGAGAGAAAGAAAGAGAGAGATACAGAGAGGAAGAGAAGAGATCTTTAGCTGAGCTCTCCCTCTTCCTTGAGATTTGCATACGTGGCTTTGATATTTTCCTTCACGCCTTGGTGCCCATACTGTGGCATGTCATTCAACCGCGTCATGGTAACATGAATGTATCATCATGACATGACATGACATGCATGTGTCTCATAACTAATCATGACAGTCTTCTGACAGAAAATAACCACAATTAAAATATCTGGTACAGTTTTAGTGTGAGATTAGACAATGATTCACTGAGTCGTGGCACTTTACTTAAGGCAGAATAGATCAGGCCATTAAACTTGTATTTCATTTTTCACTATAATATTTAATTTTGAGTATGTTTCATTTGAACCCTATACCAAAGTTATTACTGTTATTTATCTGTATTGCTGTAAATTAAATAATAATTTTTCTGAAAACAGAAACAGAAAGTTAGTAGAAATTAAATTTCGAAAACAGTAAATTTCTTCAAAATAAATTCTGGAAAAACGTTATAGGAATAAATCGAGCCCACTGAATACTCGTTAAGGAAATTATTCCCCTCAAGTACCCGAGGTTTTGGAATATATTCTCCCGAGATAGAACGATTTAACTCACCAGTGTATCGGTACCTAAATCTCTGGTGATCGGCGAACCACTCGATGGTCGTAAAACACACTGGAATATTTTGTGCAGAAGAAGAAGAAGAAGAAGATTCAGAAAATTTCGTAAGTAAATATTCTGGGATTTGAAGGTATATTTATAGCCAGCTTGGTCATGTTTCTGAAGAGGTTTGCAACCTTTCAAAATAGTCATGACTGTTGGAACAGGTGTGACCCTCTAAAGAGGTTTGCAACCTTTCAGAACAGTCATGGCTGTTGGAAATTTTTGCGGGAAATTTAAAACGAATTTAAATTAATCCGGGAAAGAAAAACGGGCTAGACCGGACCAAGTCGCGGGTCATCCCTCCATTTCTTTTCCCACCATTTTCCATTCACACCTCTTTTGTTATTATTTATTAAATAACAAACCCAACAATCCCCCACATGAATGGGGAATGGCTATAAACTTAAAGGAATGCACGGACGTGTGTGTGTTTTACAAGCAAGAATTAATTGCATCTGGATAAGTAGGTTTCCCTTTGAACTTTTCGTAGTGAACTTATATCGGATATACTCGGTCAATCGGTAGATTTGATATCTTTGAACCGTCGAGCTTTGTTGTATACCTAGACAACATAAGTCACACAATCAATCCTTAACCATCTATGGTTCTCAAGATTGTGTTCGTTTCAGCCATGAACACCGCCTGGTTTCATGAGTGCTTAGATAATGGACCTTTACTTTCATTCTCCTTGAAGCGGCTTACACTTCACACTCACATAGGTCATTCCTAAACGTGTAATCCTAAAGACACACTATTTGGTCATATCCTGTCAGACTTAGCAAATCATTAAAAAGCTTTAAGCTTTATTGACTCATCAAAAAAGCCTTAATGCTTTACCTCGTTTTTGAACATTGTCTTCATCACGAGAATGGGTTGAGTTAGTTGACAATGTTGAACCGTCATTCATAACTTTGTTTGATCTCTTTGAACCTAGCTCTTGGGATCTCCAGTCTGCTAGGTAGAGTTACCGCCATGATGACTTGTCCTAGGCCTTTAACCCCATTCCCTTGATGATCTTTCAACTGCCTCTCTAGATAGGCCTTTTGTAAGTGGATCTGACACATTATCTCTTGACTTTACGTAGTCAATTGTGATAACACCACTAGAGAGTAGTTGTCTAACGATATTGTGTCTCTGTCGAATATGACGAGATTTCCCGTTATACATAACGCTCCCTGCCCTACCTATTGTCGTTTGACTATCACAATGTATATATATAGGTGCCAAAGGTTTGGGCCAATATGAAATATCTTCCAAGAAATTCCGGAGCCATTCAGCTTCTTCACCGGCCTTGTCTAAGGCTATAAACTCAGCCTCCACTGTAGAGCGGTCAATACATATCTGTTTGGACGATTTCCAAGACATCGCTCATCCACCGACTATTTAGAATCGGTTGAACCGGTGATCTAATTTGCATCACTATACCCCTCTATTATCGTGGGATACTGTGACGACCCGACCCATCGTCACGAGAGTTACCGCCCCGTTTTCCCCATTCTATGCCTCTTCATGTTTAATTATCGGCATTTGGTGTGTTAGGGTTAATTTGGATTGGTTTTGGTAGGAAATGAGACACTTAGTCTCTTTAAGGAAGGCTTGTAATGGAAAAGTCAACCGGATGTTGACTATTGAGTTAGAGGGCTCGGATGTGAATTCCGGTGATTCGGTTAGCTTCGGGGGATGATTTGTGACTTAGGAGTGCGATCGGAATCGGTTTTGAAGGTCCGGTGTAGAACTAGGCTTGAATTGGCGAAGTTAGAATTTTGGCGAATTCCGGTTGATAGGTGAGATTTTGATCCGAGGGTCAGAATGGAATTCCGAGAGTTGTAGTAGCTTCTTAGGTGATTTGGGATGTGTGTGCAAAATTTCAGGTCATTCGGAGGTGATTTGGTTGGATTTTTGATCGAATGCGTATTTCGGAAGTTTTTGAAAAACTTAGGCTTGAATTCGATGAGAAATGATGGTTTTAGTGCTGTTAGAGGTGTTTTGATGATTGGAAAAAGTTTGAAAGAGGTTTTAGGATATGTTGGCATTTTAGGTTGAGGTCCCGGGGGCCTCGGGTGTGTTTCGGATGGCCAACGGGTCATTTTTGGAACTTGTTGGATTGCTGAACTGCTGGTATCTGGTTTCCTTCTTCGCGAACGCGAGGGGTGTCTCGCGAACGCGAAGAGGAAAAATGGGGGGGGGGGGCTGAGATTTGGCCTTGGCGAACGCGAAGGATGAGACGCGAACACGAAGGAGGGGAACAGTGTGCTACGCGAACGCGAGAGTGCAATCGCGAATGCGTAGAAGGAGTTTGGGCCTGGAGTCAATTGGCCTACGCGAACGCGAGGCATGCTACGCAAACGCGAAGGGTCTGGGGAACTTGGCCTTTGCGAACGTGAGAGTGGTCTCGCGAACGCAAAGAATGAGGGGTCAGACATGGGCAGAATGTTTTAAAACATTTCATCCGCGAACCCAACCCATTTTTCCACCATTTTTGGGCATTGTTGAGAGCTTTTGGACGGGGATTGAAGAGAGTTTCAACTGGGATCGATTGAAGGTAAGTTTTATGAGTTAAAAACATGATTTTATTGTAGAATCATCCTTGAAATTCATGAGAATATAGCCAAATTGTAAGAAATTAGGGCTTGAGTTTGAAATTCTAAATTTGAGATTTGAGGGGCCATTTGTGGTCCGATTTGAGAGATTTTGGTACGTATAGACTCGTGGCGAGATGAAGAATCCGGTGATGTTAATTTTCTGATTTTTCGAGAAGTGGGACCGAGGCTCGGGTTTTGCGAATTTGGTGATTATCGATATTTTTCGAGTCTTTTCAATTGGGTTATGTTCCCTTAGCCTATTGTGACGTATTCGTTGTGATTTTGGTCAGATTCGACGCACAAGGAGGTTAATTCGAAAGGCAAGGGCATAGCAAGCTAGGACTTTGGCCAGCTTGAGGTTAGTAATAAATGTAAATGCTGTGTTGAGGGTTTGAAACCCCGAATTTGCACAATGTAGTGCTATGTGAGGTGACTTGCACGCCGAATAACGGGCGTGGGGTAGAGCACCGTCGGGGATTGTGACTTGGTCCGTCCCGCTTAATAAAATTATTACCTAATTGATTGTAGTTTTGTGATATCCTTATAAAAATGGATTAATTATCATAATTGGGCTTCGTGCCAACTACTTGAATCCTTCAGGGATTATTTTTACTGGTTTCTTACCATATTTCTAGATATTGAACTCAGTCCTGGCATTTAACACTGTTTTTGTAAACTCAGTCATTTTTTCTAAAAGTAGAAACTAAAGTAATATTTTTAAATGAAGTTTGGGCTGAATATCTTTATATTATTGTGCCGAAAGACTTATATGATTTTGGACTGAGTATGGGATCGGACTGCACGCCGCAGTGGTATGATATTAACATTGATATGAGGCTGAGGGCCTGTTTGATGCCACGATATGGCTTATTATTGCGCTTGGGCCGTATGGGGCCCCTCCCGGAGTCTACACACCCCCAGTGAGCGCCGTCGACGTTAAATAAATGGAGCGGGCTGCACGGCCGCAGCGGGGTAATGGAGGTACCGGTTTATGTGTTGCATTGCATATTTAATTGTCATTTGTTCTTATTCTGGTGTGACTTTGTTATAACTGTTTTTAATGTTTGATGTATTATGCTATTGGTTCACGTTGTTGTATTTATAGCTTTGCTTTGTGTTTATATAGGATTTCTTATCCTCAGACTTTATTTATATTTATTACTTTCTGAGTTGGAAGTACTCACAATACTCCCTGCACCTTGTGTGCAGATTCAGGTGTACCCACTGAGGCTGAGTGAGATCTATCTCTGCCTAGCATCACATTCGGGAGATTCAAGGTAGCTGCAAATTGGCGTTCGCAGTCCTGATCTTCCTTCTATTTTATTTATTTATTTTCCACATTTCTAGAGAAACATTATGTAGTAGGTTAATACTCATGCATTAGAGGCTCAGACTTGTGACACCAGATCTGTGGGCTATTTAGTATTTTATCTTGGGGTTTTCGAATGTTAGAAATTATTTCAGAGATTCCGCATTTAAATTGTTGTTTTTACTTGTGAATATTTATTTACCCATCTAGGTTATTTGGTTAAGGTTGTGTAAATGGTCGGGCTTGCCTAGCAGTGTGTTGGGCGCCATCACAACCGGGGTTGGGGTCGTGACAAGGTGGTATCAGAGCCTAGGTTACTTGGTCTTGCGAGTCATGAGCCGGTTTAGTAGAGTCTCGTTGATCGGTACGGAGACGTCTGTACTTATCCTCGAGAGGCTATAGAACCTTTAGGAAAACTTCACATTCTTGAATTCTTATCATGCGTCCTTGATTCATCTTGAAAAGGAACTCTTGAAATTCCTTCCACGTGTTCGTACGCGCGTGTGAGCGCTCAATATCAGATGTGCCTAAATAGCTTGTGATTCCCTGATCGAGGGGTGAGACGTGATCTTTGTGAGTTGATGTCCGGCCAGTTGGGTGGACTTGAGGCCGGATTTTGCTTATGGCTTGAGCACCAAGATGATGATTATGTGAGCTGTGTTTTTGAACTTATACGTTCGGTATTGTCCCTATTAGCGGGAATGACGGCCGGATAGCTATATGATGAGTATGTTAGTACTGCGAGATGTATCTACGCGACCTGGAAGCTATGAGGAAGGTCTACTGAATGATAGAAGAACTATTAGGTGTTTGAATTTCCATCGTGATTCGAGGTATAGCTCCGAGTTATGGGCGTGTGAAGAATATTTTCAAGATCCTAGTTGGGAGTGAAGTAAGTTGCATGTTACGGTATGAGTTCAGACTCAGGAAGACGAAGTACCTGTGTAATGTGTATAATGGTGGAAAACATACAAAAATGTTATATTAAGGCGAAAACAGGTGGGTTATCTCCCGCGGAGTGTTCTAAAGTGGTGTGATCCTTATGTGTATGTTAGGATATCTCATTTACAAGTAAAGAAAATGTGTTGAAATCTAAATTGGTCGCTTAGGGAGTGGGTGTATCTGTCGCGAAGGTGAAGGTGAGAATTGCAGAAGAGTTAAATTCTAACTGATCTATGATTTCACAAGCCTATAGAGGATTTGAGTTAATCTCACTATGATATCATGACAGCAATAGAGTACATGCGTAGGATTTATTGAGTGCGTTTTGATCTATGGCTTCGAGCCAAGTTGGGTAGTTTGCTATTGATTAAGTTTATTGCACGGCTAGGTGCTATGTTCGTTCCAGTTTGAGGCGCGTTGGTGAGTTAGTTGTGGCTTGCGGAGATTGGGGTCGAGGATGGCTGTGAAGGAATTTATTTTTATTTTCAAAGGTTATACAGTACCTCGTATGTGTTTGAAAATCACAGAATGTCTTAAGTTGCTGCCAGTAAAGGGTGCTCGGTGCATAGAGTAGGAAGGTGCGTGCTTGTATTCTGACGAGGTCATATCTTGCGGTGTCGGAGTGCTAACGAGGCACGGGTGGTTCTGTTCATTTGATCAGGCTAAATGCAGTTAAATGGACTAAATGACTCTCGAGAATGGTACTAATGTGGTCGAGATTCTGCATGTGTTAATTGGTATTTGGAATTTGTATATGCGATTAGAACTGAGTCTCCATTGGGAGAGGTCAAGACGTGTAATTTTTTTCTATATCAATTATGGGCTTCTATGTGGCACTATCAGGAAGGTGCAAGTAATGATTCGGAATTCGTAGAATGTTCTATGATGTTTTGATTTACGATGTAGCAGTTGGAAGGTACGAAGTGATTCGTGGGATGTGAGACAGCATGGTTTCGTGATTCAAAGTCACTCGGGGTGAGTGCAGATGGATGGTGTTATATGTTGAATGCAGTTACTATTATTCCTAGGGCAATCAGGGTAAGTCGAAAGAAGATGGATTGGTTAGCCATATATCTGTTGGCATATTGGTGGTAGAGATCAATTCCTTTAGCATGATCGGGTTACGCATGTGATTTGTGGCAGTTCAGGTGAGGTATGTCGTCTGTCGTAAATGATGTTATTCAAGAGTATTCCAATGTTATGGGCCTGTTACATGTAGGTGGATCCCTAAAGTATCATGGTGGGTTAGACCACTACTTAGAGATTTGCATATTCTACGGTTATGAGAATTCACCTGTGTGTTGCTATGGTTCTCCTGAAGTGAGTTAAGTGGGAAGTTTATATGATGAAGTGTTAATCTAATAATGGTTCTGAAGTTGTGATGAAGAGCGTGTCCTACGTATGTGGGCATGTTGGGTGCAATGAGTGGTATGGAATTTGAAGTGAAGATAGAGGTAACAGCTCGGTATGGACAAGGATGTCACGAGCTCGGATGAGCAGGGAAGTAGTTTCGACGTTTAAGGTAAGTCGGTATTGTCTTCAGCATCACCTGAGAACGGTGTTTAGTGAAAAGGCTTTGCATCCTGTTTGATAATTCCTGATCGCTTTTCAGCGTTAGTGCGGCCGATGGTTTGGAGGTACGACCCAGTTATCTGTAATGGTAGGTTGTGGGAGGGTGTCCCACAGGAAGAATGTGTAATTATGGCAGTTAGTCACTTGATTTATTGGAGACTTGAACCAAGTATGAAGGTTGTGTTAATATCGTTGAATTGAGAATATATGCCCGGAGGGCACTCAGTCTATTGAGTTGTGGACTACGGATGATTCCTCCGACTGTGATGGATGTTCCTATGTGTTACGAGCGGAAGATGAGTTGTTAGGGACCTTTGAAAGGTAATTAACCTAGTTCAGTGCGAGCAGGATCAGCTTGAGGTCGGCGGATGGATTCAAATGTGAATATGGGCTCTATGTCAGGCCAAACGGGTTCATTTCAGTGATGCGCTCCTTATGGAGGAAGAGTCAGGGGGTTATTCCGTTGTCAGATATTTTATGCAGTGATACACTATGCCGTGTGGGTTTTGAGACGGTTTGAGAAAATGCTTATGTGTTGAGGATTCGCGTAGAAATGATGTTCATGAGCAAGATGGCTCTCGAGATTCAGATTGTACATCGCACCTCAGTTGAGCTTGAGTTTTGGTAGCTTATAGCGCTATATGTCCCCTCAGGGACGGTATTGTGCACTTAGCATACTTGTGACCGAAATTCGGTATTTTATGTTAATGAGCAATTTAGCTTAATGTACACCTCTTTAGGTGAGTGTTATGTGTGGATCGGGTGGCACGCCGCCATGAGTGTGTTATTTGGATCGGGTTGCACGCCGCAACAGTATGATATTGAGCATGGTCTTCTATATGCTATTTTTGTATGCCTTGCTTCTTATTTTTCTAAGGAGAGCACATAGTAGTGCGTGAGTTAGGCAGTTCCTTTCAGAGTTCTTTTTCTTTTTGTACCGCGTTCGTATCGGTAGCCTATCGGCGCTTTGTGGCATCATATGAGACTTTTAATTATGTCTGGGGTGGCTTATTGCCCGAGCAGTTCGTACTGGGTGAGACGAGATTATTAAATTCGATCTCAATGCAATCTGAGCAGATGAAGTAAATTAAGGGGGCTAAGACCATTATTTGGTTCAGAATGAGGTGATAGTTCTTGCCAGAAGTATAGACCCAATGAATGGTTGGTTCGGCAGTGTCATGAATTAACAGATCTCATCCGTCATGTCGGTATTGGAAGAATTTGAACAAGACCTATGTAGGTCATGCAGAGCATGGGATGTGTAATGATTCTCTTTGGCTCCAAACATCAATTGAGCATGGTTGTCGATTTCAAGCATAGTGACTAGAGGTGTTCCAGGTGGAAGTAGTATTTAGATAGGATCGCGCGTTGCAACAAAGCCGTGTGGAAACATGACCTTGCGGGTCAAACTTGTGTGTTCTATTCTATGATGTGAGACAGGGTCTCAGCCTTGTGTTGTGGCAGTTCTGATGAGCATGAGGTATCGCTCTTTCGTTTGAGTCATTTTCATGATTTGAGTATGTTCAGACCGTTTCTTATTGGTACGCGTATTATGCAAGTTGTGGCTTAGGCCGGTATTGAGGTGTCATATCACCAGAGTGGTGTGTTGGATTTGAGGATCGTTGGGGTCACTAATGAATACGAACTGGTTCAATTTCAGTATGTTGGTAGGGTAATGTCGAGCTTCGACTCAGAAAAAAAAATTTGATGTAGTATTTGCCAAAGGAGAAGTGGTTTCATGAATGGTTGATCTGAGAAATGGTGATGGCTTACTGCGCGTTTTAGTTAACATTTGCAGTATATGTAAAGGTGTTGGAATGAGACTTTGGCTAATAAGAGATTTTTATTGGTACTTGGCTGTTGTGGGCAGTTGCTGTGAATGGGAGTTATCGTTGCGTGTGTTTTGAGTTATTGGTATATCATATAANNNAAGTTAGTATTTTGGCGAATTCCGGTTGATAGGTGAGATTTTGATCCGAGGGTCGGAATGGAATTCCGAGAGTTGCAGTAGCTTCTTTAGGTGATTTGGGATGTGTGTGCAAAATTTCAGGTCATTCGGAGGTGATTTGGTTGGATTTTTTATCGAATGCGTATTTCGGAAGTTTTTGAAAAACTTAGGCTTGAATTCGATGAGAAATGATGGTTTTAGTGTTGTTAGAGGTGTTTTGATGATTGGAACAAGTTTGAAAGAGGTTTTAGGATATGTTGGCATTTTTGGTTGAGGTCCCGGGGGCCTCGGGTGTGTTTCGGATGGCCAACGGGTCATTTTTGGAACTTGTTGGATTGCTGAACTGCTGGTATCTGGTTTCCTTCTTCGCGAACGCGAGGGCTGTCTCGCGAACGCGAAGAGGAAAAATGGGGGGAGCTGAGATTTGGCCTTCGCGAACGCGAAGGATGAGACGCGAACGCGAAGGACGGGAACAGTGTGCTACGCGAACGCGAGAGTGCAATCACGAACGCGTAGAAGGAGTTTGGGCCTGGAGTCAATTGGCCTACGCGAATGCGAGGCATGCTACGCGAACGCGAAGGGTCTGGGGAACTTGGCCTTCGCGAACGCGAGAGTGGTCTCGCGAACGCGAAGAAGGAGGGGTCAGACCTGGGCAGAATGTTTTAAAATATTTCATCCGCGAATCCAACCCATTTTTCCACCATTTTTGGGCATTGTTGAGAGCTTTTGGACGGGGATTGAAGAGAGTTTCAACTGGGATCGATTGAAGGTAAGTTTTATGAGTTAAAAACATGATTTTATTGTAGAATCATCCTTGAGATTCATGAGAATATAGCCAAATTATAAGAAATTAGGGCTTGAGTTTGAAATTCTAAATTTGAGATTTGAGGGGCCATTTGTGGTCCGATTTGAGAGATTTTGGTACGTATAGACTCGTGGCGAGATGAGGAATCCGGTGATGTTAATTTTCTGATTTTTCGAGAAGTGGGCCCGGTGCTCGGGTTTTTGCGAATTTCGTGATTATCGATATTTTTCGAGTCTTTTCGATTGGGTTATGTTCCCTTAGCCTATTGTGACGTATTCGGTTTGGTTTTGGTCAGATTCGACGCACAAGGAGGTTAATTCGAAAGGCAAGGGCATAGCAAGCTAGGACTTTGGCCAGCTTGAGGTTAGTAATAAATGTAAATGCTGTGTTGAGGGTTTGAAACCCTGAATTTGCACAACGTAGTGCTATGTGAGGTGACTTGCACGCCGGATAACGGGCGTGGGGTAGAGCACCGTCGGGGATTGTGACTTGGTCCGTCCCGCTTAATAAAATTGATACCTATTTGATTGTAGATTTGTAATATCCTTATAAAAATGGATTAATTGTCATAATTGGGCTTCGTGCCACTACTTGAATCCTTCAGGGATTATTTTTACTGGTTTCTTACCATATTTCTAGATATTGAACTCAGTCCTGGCATTAACCACTGTTTTGTAAACTCAGCCATTTTTCTAAAGGTAGAACTAAAGTAATATTTTTAAATGAAGTTTGGGCTAAATATTTTATATTATTGTGCCGAAAGGCTTATGTGATTTTGGACTGAGTATGGGATCGGACTGCACGCCGCAGTGGTATGATGATGACATTGATATGAGGCCGAGGGCCTGATTGATGCCACGATATGGCTTATATTGCGCTTGGGCCGTAAGGGGCCCCTCCCGGAGTCTGCACACCCTCAGTGAGCGCCGTCGACGTTAAATAAATTGAGCGGGCTGCACGGCCGCAGCGGGGTACTGGAGGTACCGGTTTATGTGTTGCATTGCATATTTAATTGTTATTTATTCTCATTCTGGTGTGACTTTATTATAACTGTTTTTAATGTTTACTGTATTATGCTATTGGTTCACGTTGTTGTATTTATAGCTTTGCTTTGTGTTTATTTAGGATTTCTTATCCTCAGACTTTATTTATATTTATTACTTTCTGAGTTGGAGGTACTCACAATACTCCCTGCACCTTGTGTGCAGATTCAGGTGTACCCACTGAGGCTGAGTGAGATCTATCTCTGCCTAGCATCACATTCGGGAGATTCAAGGTAGCTGCAAGTTGGCGTTCGCAGTCCTGATCTTCCTTCTATTTTATATACCTGTTTTCCACATTTCTAGAGAAACATTATGTAGTAGGTTAATACTCATGCATTAGAGGCTCAAACTTGTGACACCAGATCTGTGGGCTATTTAGTATTTTATTTTGGGGTTTTTCGGATGTTAGAAATTATTTCAGAGATTCCTCACTTAAATTGTTATTTTTTTTCTTGTGAGTATTTATTTATCCATCTAGGTTGTTTGATTAAGATTGTGTAAATGGTCAGGCTTGCCTAGCAGTATGTTGGGCGCCATCACGATCGGGGTTTGGGTCGTGACATTACTGATTCTGGGTTGATTAAATTTAATTTTGCAACTTTATTTCCTATGGCTGATAACTGTTCTTCTCTATAATGCCTATACAATTGAGAATTATTTGAGAAATATCCTGTATTATACAATAATTTTGGGTTGAGTAATCTTAGTTGATTTTGTTGAAATATTTGTATGTCTTTTTCTATATCTATTATTTCGTCTAATAGTTGATTTATCTTCTTGTCTTTTCTTAGTTAAAATTCTTGTTAACATATTATTACCTATTCTATTATCTGTAAAACTTATTCGTGGCCTTTCTTCGTTTATTGTTCTTGACCTACCTGAAAAAAGGTCCATTTTTGGGGTTTTCTTATTTTAAGTCTGTCTTTTTGTGGTGTTATTTCTACTCTTTTTAATTGTTCTATTAAATCGTCTACTTTTGGAATTTCTACTTCAGTCTTTATTTCTTTTTCTTTAATAATTTTATCTAGTTTTTTTTATTAATTTCTAAAAGTAATACTATTAAAGTATTATTCTGTTTTATTATTGTTTGATCAGCTTTTCCTTGAGGAGTATAACTAGTAAGTCCTTCTGGATTGGGCTGAAATCTTTCTGTGAATTTTAAAGCGTTATCATATACTGGATCTATTTCTAGTTGTAAATCACTCATGAAAGAGCAATTTCTTTTATTGTGTCTATCTTTTCTTTCAAAGTGCTTATCTCACTTTTTAATACTTCTACTTGATAGGTTATTTTTTCTACTAATTTGGTTGTTTCTGTTTCTAGTTCTTTAGGTTTTTCTGTAATAGTTTTAATTAATTTTTCTATTTCGTTTTTCGTAGGTATTTTTTCTAGGTTAAACTTATTGTTCAGGAATTTTATTTTTCTGTCAATTTCTAGCTCTCGTGATTTTAAGAAATCAAAATTATTTTTCTAATTTTTCTAGAGTCTTTCTTTGTTTGGTTTGTAATGCTTCTACTATTTCTAGTGTTCTTATTATGTTTTTATTATTTTCTTGAGTTTTATCGCCAAGGTTGATTATTAGATCTACCAAAGTATTATATTGTTTATCGTCAGTATGTAATATATGTTCTCCACTACTGAAATTGCACTTTATTACCGAATTGTCTTTTAATATTCTATACTTCTTTTCTGGATATATTTTTAATTCTAAATATTCTAGATTCTTTAATTTATCTATTTTGTTTAACCTAATGGTATCCAAATTTTTTTGCTCTTAAAGAATTTTATTCTTTGGTTTTCTAAATATATTTCTCCCTCTATATATTGTATTTCCCACTCTAAAGCTGATATGGTTTCTGTACTAATACTACGCTTTACTATATAACTTGGTTCTCTATTTATTTTTAGATCTGATTTTTCTATTTGCTTAGCTAATTCTAAGGTTGATATTAATACAGCCTTGACTTTCTGTAGTATTTTCTTTAATTCTTCCTTTCTCTGTATTTTTCTACTTAAAATCCAATAGTTAAAAGCTATTCGTTTAGCTAGAGGATGTTGTCTTAACATATATTTTATCCTAACGGGATATAGGTTATCTTATTTCTAATACAAAATCCAAATGCAAAATGGTCAATAGGACATAAAATACAACATATAATGGAAATACTACAAGAAAAGTGTACCCATATACAGATACAAAAACAACTTAAACAGAATAATATGAGTTTTTGCAAATCAACTGTGTATACAACACAAAGTTATGACAAGAATGAATATAAAAAGAAAAAATATAGAAAATAGGGCACACTACATCCATCACGAATAACAAACTCGATTCATTCCATGATTCTCATATACCCATTGAGTGTAATACAACCTGAATCCAGAAATTTCCTTACTCGAGTCATTCTCGAACTCAACCTCTGCAAGTCATAACTGATTCACAAGTATACCTCAAACCGAAACCAATAAAAACCACATAATCGTGCAATCAACTCATCGATAGCAGACTCCCCGACCTTGGCTCAAACGCCATAGATCAAAAACACA